>NC_079479.1:9725551-10028581 GCF_026230105.1 Diorhabda sublineata
TTGCATTAGATAATATATTTTATATTTTTAAGAAACATAGAACTGTACCTAGATTTGCTATAAGAGGAGCATTAGCAGATGTAGTACCAATAAGTAAGTAAACGATTCTAATTACTTCTTTTAGATAATTAATTTAAAGTTTGGCCTTAACTTACAAGTAGTTTACCGTATTTAAATGTAGTAGTGTCATACATAGGATTTATGTAAAACATTGGAAAAGCCAGTGACTGTTCTTAAAAACCAAATGTTTAACAATTAACAAAAAAACTTATGTATGTACATTGTTTATTCAATGATTGGATGGAAACTACTATATGTAAAGCACTTTTATCATAAGCAAATACAGCTAAATGAATAAACACATTTTATTTCATCATTTCTTTTCTATAAATACAATTGATTTATGTTTTGTAGATTTGGAAATGGTTATCATAAAAAAATCCCAAATAACTCAGTTTACTTTTTCCATTTTGCTAGTTCCTTTCTTTCACTGTTCTCAAATTTCTTCTAATCTCTTCGAACCATTTTTTCCTTGTATGTATGTATGTAGATATTGGGGTGTCATATACACTGTAACCCAAAGGATTATAGTGTCCCCCTTTTAAGCTGCGATAATGATAGTGTTCTGGTATAATAGTAAAATTTTTTTTCCAGATCGTCATGAACCATGGACTCGAGCAGATCTATATGAATTTTCATTGTTAATATCAGAAAAACAACTCTTAGCGAAAATAATAGAAATAGATTCCCAAGAAAAAGTGTTGCACATAGCTTTGTTCAGCGTTAACAAATCTGCAGTTGTTTCCATAAACAAAAAGTTGATTGAAAATGGTATAGCTACGCACGGAACGTGGATTTACAATTCTAACTATAAAATAAGCAAATATAGAAGGAAAATCAAATACATGCATTTGATTCCTACTTTTCACGCTATCGAAACTGGTATGGTGCCATCATCTTTATGGGAACAAAGTTTAATCAAAGAAGTACCATTGGATTTATTACAGAGACCTTATTATGAATACCAGAATATTAATTGCAGTATTTTTGATAGTTAGCAATAAAAGGGATCCATGTAACTTACTGAAGAGAGATTTTAATATACTGTAAAAAAAATATAAACTCCACTTATGAAATCGAAGTTTTTATGAAATTATTAATTACACAATAATGTTTCAAACACATCTTCAACGAGCTTACTACCTCAGGCTTTATTTTCTGAAGCCTGCCTGGTAAAGATGGAATTAAAAGGACCTATTCAGTAGTGAGATGAGCCTACTATGGACTTGGTGTTTGTCTCTACTCAAGCTCATTGAAGATGTCTTCACTTCAGAGATATTTGAATGATTTGTTCAGTAGTGAGCTGAGGCTACCTCAGACGTTATTTTCTGAAGCCTGGTCTGGTAAAGATACAGTTAAGAGGACCTATTCGATAGTGAGATGAGCTTACTATGGACTTGGTGTTTGGCTCTACTCAAGCTCGTTGAAGAGGCTACCTCACATTATATTTTCTGAAGCCTGGTCTGTTTAATATGCAGTTAAAAGGACCTATTCGGTAGAGAGATGAGCCTACCATGGATTTGGTGTTTGGCTCTACTCAATCAGTAATGAGCTGTGACTACCTCACACTGTTCAGAAGGGAGTTGAGGCTACTTCTTCAATTTTCTGTAGCCTGTCAGGTCATAATAGATCCTTTGGGTAGCAGTCTATAAGATTAACCCCAATATCCATATACATGTAGGGATATCTTGGTTGTCTAGGGTTTTCTTCGTAAACAGCCGGGTAATGGAAAACACTTTATTATTATGGAATTCAAACAATGACAACACTTTACTTATATACAATTTAAATAATAGAACTAAGGTTGATAGTAAAAATATATGTGTGGTTGATACGTTAAATGAGTGGGAAATCGTATTTATCGCTCAGGAATTTGTCTTAATTGCGCGGGAAATCGTCACAAGCGCATGGAAAATCGAATTCATAATACGTAAATTCGTCTTACTTGCGCTGAAGTTGCTTTAATTAAACGGGGGTTTTACTCAAGAGTAAATTTCGTCTTAATTGCTAGGGAAATTGTCTTAATTACGCGGGAATTTGCCTTAATTACATGGGAAACTGTCTTAATTATAATGGACTTCATCATGTCCACGCAGGAGTTTGTCTTAATTAAGCGGGAATTTACCTTATACAGGAAATCGCCTTAAATACACGGAAATTTGGCAATTGCGTCTTAATTAAGCGATAAATTGGCTCAATTTCGTGATAATTTGGCTTAATTACACGGAAAATCGCCTTAATTAGAATTAATTATGCGGGCCTTCGTCTTAATTGCGTATCCTTCTGTGTCTTATTCCCGACTGACTCGAATGCTATATGGCATTAGGCTGCTTGAATAGAGCTCGTGTTTCATGCGTGACTGGTATGAAGTAGAGAAATAATCTTAATCCTACATACATATATAGTAAACGATGTAAGAAAAAATGGTAAAGAATAACTTATTTACGTAAAAATTGTGGCTTCGGATGACAATCTACGATGTGTCAGATGATATCTCCGCTACTTTTCAAGTTATATTTTTGTAAAATATGAAAAAATACTCATCAATATACATATGTTATAAATAACTTGATAGTTTCAATAAATAAAATTCGTTTCTTTACACCTGGAAAAAAATAAAGAAAATCAGCATGAAACCATCCTTTTGCATGTATTTCCCCCAATTAAGGACTGTTTTTGTGGTAGAAACGAGACATGAATACTTTTAATTAAATACAATCCAGAAATGGTAGTAAAATAACTTTTAGTTTCGTCTCTACAATCTCCCAAAATCTTGATAAAACTTTGCTTTGTTTTTTTCGAAACATCTGGATTGTACTGATTGTAGTTACCTAGTTGTAGTATTGACCCCACGAAATAAACAAATTCAATTTTTTTTTATAGATTCAATTCAATATTTTTTTATATATTTAACATTCAACGAACGATATACCTTGAAGTAAAGTAACAAAAATATTATTATTTTCCTCTATTAATGGTTACTGTTTAAATGAGATTCACATACGGGAAAAATTTGTAACATAAAAAAAATTATAATATTCTTTATTCTATAAATTCACCTTTACTTCAATAGTAATAATAATAATAGTAGTAATAATAATAATAATAAAGGGACTAGTATCTCAATCTATTATAACATAAGGCAAAATTCTTATATTTTCACCTTGGTAAGAAGTCGTATCCACGACTTCGTGCCATTCTCTAAAACATTTATTATCACTAACAACAGAGGACACTTCACATTCTGTCCTTCCACTATCTACATCCTCTTGAACAACCTGCGTTTCTGAAAATCTGTATCTACTATAATTTTCTGTTGCAAAGTTTTTAACATTTTTCGGTATACTTTCTATATTTACAATAGGCACTACATTCACGTAAAGTCCGTTTTCTTGTATGGCGTCGTTACTTTTCGAAGGGTTCATACTATAATTTCCGTTAACGTTAGGTATAAAGGTGTTGTGTAAACGTTCGACCATTTCATCATCGACGCTATCGAAACGATAAGTTTCCCTTAATTTTAATTTGGCTTGGCAGTCATGATCTTCTGAGAATTCATATTTGGGTATTAAATTTAACGATTCGCTATCATCTTCTAACGAATGGTCGGGTTTTTCTTCTTTTAGTATACACGTACAAGGATTACTTTCGACTTCGTCTTCTATATTTACTGATCTATCGATTGGCGGAAGTTGGGCTAAAGCTTCTTCCACGCTTAAGGAGGATACGAAATGTTGATTATCAGTCTCTTGACTCTCTGCTTTTACCTTTTTATCCAGCTCTTCGTTCACTAAAAATAAATAAATTACTACATTGATATACGAAATTATACTGTCTGAAATTCGTTTCGACAACCAAACTATCATCTTGAGAGACCAACAACGAAAGTTTGGTTATCGAATTTTAGACAGTGATATTGGTTCGATATGAAAATTTAAGCTTGATACAAATATTTAAAATAAAATTAATTCATTTTTGGATTAACTTCAGGTTTCTTTGACTGATCTACCTCTTTAAATCATATTATCTATGTAGTGTAGACTACCTAACATAACTTAATCTTACTATCGTCACTTACGATCGTCACTTTTAGCATAAAAAATTACACAAAATTGGAGGAAATCAAAGAATACCAGGTCTAGGAACAACCATCATTTTTTAGCATTTAAAAGATTGGAAGAAATCGATGGAGATCAGGTCTGGATACAATCATAATATTTTAGCTTAAGAAAGTTTCCAGGAGATGGGGAGAAATTAAAGAAGACAAGGTATAGGTACAACCGTCATTTTATAGTAAAAGAAAGATCTCAAGATATAAAAAAAGAAATAGAAAAAGACCAAGTCTGGATACAAACATATTTTTCTAGCAAAAAGAAGTTCTCTTGGATAGAAAATATTGAAGAGGCCTCGACAAAATCGTCATTTTCTAGCCTACAAAAATTTCCAGGAAATGAGTAGATATGACAAAAAATGACCAGACTTGAACACAATCGTAATTTTCCACCATAAAAAAGGTTCCAAGTGATGGGAAGAGATCAAAAGAGAACAGGTCTGGATACAGTCGTCATTTTCTAGCATAAAAACGTCAGAAAAAACGGGAAGGAATCAAAGAAGACCAAGCTTAGGTACAAGTGTAATTTTCTGGTGTAAAAAACGTTTCCTTGGGTGGAAAAAAAATCAAAGACCAAATCTAGGTACAGTCTAACATAAAAACGATTTCACGAAATGGGTACAAATCAAAGAAGCATAGATAAAGGTTACAATATATGGAAAAAAAATATATCATATTGTAACGAAGATAGATAAGTTATTCGATTTGATTATCTTATTATCACTTGGGCTGTACCTATCCGTTACCGTTACCCAGTTACTGAATATCCTAGAGTTTTTCCGGGTATTCTAGACTTTTCTGGTGTTTGAAGGTCCTACAATAATAATTAATCGAATTGGCTACAAAACATGCCACAACACATCAACACATTTTAGATAATTATCAAAATTTTAAGTAGAGTCATTCATTTCTATAAAATCTTTGTTCTTTGTTAATAAATAATTTAAAACCCCCGGTGTTTCTTCAGAACACAGGCGATTCGGAACTAAAACAAGAAGCTGGATATTTGTAGATCAAAATAGAAGCTCTCCACACTACTAGGAACATCAGTCACTATTTTTTAGGTTGAGTATCTAGCAATATACAAATGTGCTCAAGAGTGTTTGGATAGAAATCGCTCTAAAAATCAAATTCACATTCTCTCTGATAACCAAACAGTCAGAAAACTATTGGGTGCACGTCCAAGTTAGTATAGGAATAGAACCAAACTAATGTGGCTACCAGGCAATGGGAAGGTTAAAAAATTGGCAACAGCTCCATATTTTGGACCAGAGCCCAAAGGAATCAAATGAAAAAATACTCCAGGCCTAAGACAATCCAAAAGATTCATAACCATATCAGATAAGAAGTCTTGTGATAACCAGAAATAAAATCAAACTTGTGGTAGGTCCTCTGAGAGATCACTACCCCGTCAAATACCACCTTGAGATTATGAGCATGGTAAAGGACGACAGCTGCAGATTCTTCATATAAGTTATCTCCATATTTTGGACCAAAGCCCTACTGTGGTCTAATGAGATGCGTCATCAACAACGAACTGAATGGATTGTTAAGGGATCAAATGGAGAAACACTCCAGGCCTAAGACATTCCAAAAGATTCATAACCATATCAGCTAAGAAGTCTTCTGAGAGATGACTGCCCCGTCAAATACCACCTTGAGATGATCAGCATGGTAGAGAACGACGACTGCATTCGGGCCACGGAAACTACTCTGGGAATGTCCTCCTCATTGCAACAAAAGACTATTTCGAAGGAGTAGTGTTAACACCTTGGAAAGTTGGGACTGAAAAATAGCCTTCTTTGGGAGGAGTCTACACATTTTGGAAGCAGAATAATGAGATGTAGAGTCTTGATATAAAGTATAGATTTAGAGTGGTTGTAAAGCCAAAACAATTCCCCAAACAATCTCCAAATTATTTATAATAGAATGAAAACTAGAAGTGGAAGTGGGAGGTTCTAATAAATAGAGCATTTCAGATTGGTATGCCCAGCTAAAGTGGAATATATACCACCTAAAAACATACTTTTGGCTCCAAAAAATGTAGTAAATAGAACGGGAAAATAATTAACGTTGTGTATGATAATAATTTACCTTTTTTCTTGGATTCATCATCTTCGAATTCATTATCCACTACAATGACATCTTCTTCATCCTCTTCTTCCTTTTTGATAGACGAATCCTGGACAAGTATGCTCTTATCATTGATGACAGATCCGGATTCTATCACCCTTTCGTTTTTCTCTAATTTAAATTTGTGTCGTTGAGAATTTTTATTTCTGTGTGCATTCGTATTGAGTTGTTGGTCAATGATGGAAACGCGTTCGGTGAGTTTCGCAGCTTTTTCATTCAGATCTTCTTTAGGTTTCGAAAAAGAATTTAATACGGTGGAACTAGAATTTTTGTTCTGTAAACTTGCCACCAATTCCTGGGTCGTTTTGACTTTGGAATTTCCCCTAGAAACCGCCAATTTTATGGTAAAAGAACTTTCCGCTTCGTCGATTAGATTTTTGTGATTTTTAGATCCTTTTTTTCTACCCCTCTTCTTAGGCATCTGTTGATCTAAGGGTGGATCGTGTTTTTCTGGAATACTCGAATTCGAATCCGAATTAATAATAATCACATCTCGTTTTGGTTCTGTTTTTACTGTAGGTATCACATCTTTGAAACTCGAATTCGAGTTATCGGAAAAATCTAATTCAGAAATTCCTCCGTTTATTTTTATTCGTTTAATATTTGTATTATCGACTACATCCTTCGACGACCGTTTCTTCCCTTTTATCTTATTAAACTGCGCATCTTCTTGATTTACTATTGAAGGCAAAGCCGGCGTTTGCGACAGTGGTGGGCTCTGTTTCAGTTGTCCGTTTGATTCGGGTAATACGGCATTTCTCCATTTCTTCACGAGCTCTTTCGCCCTCTTTGATAAAGCCTCATTTGTTGTTTTCCTCCTTAGCTCGTTTATGTATTTCCCCAATCTGGTGGTCTAATAAAACAGAAAAAAAAGATGTATATAGGTATGATTTTAAATACTGTCATACGTGCATAGATATCGTCCCACTGTAAACTTGACTTTAACTAAGAAGGGCCAGAGACAGAAATGATTTTGCTGCAGTTATCGTCAACCTTGGTTAGAAGAGAACAGATGAAAACTTGCGTTGTGGTATCAGTTACAACAAAGTATCAACAGTTTTTAAAAAAAATGTTACTATTTCAGTATACCTAAAGTTCCTGTTGTAGATGTACATGGAAATAGTAAGCACTAGAGCACCACAAGAATCAATCTCTTCAAGATGCAAAGACTGGCCTTAATATGTACAATGAACATGCCCAAAGCATGCACTAAAAGTGATTCTAAATCTCCCACTTCTTCATATACTACTTTTAGGTATATAGGCTAAGTAAACCTTACTCAGAATGATAACAGAAGGAATCTCAAGGTATAAACCGAAACCTCTCTCAAAATGTGATCAAATTTGTGACATGCCTTAGTATGAAATAGAAAATCATGAAAAAATTTATAACTAAGCTGTGAAAATAATTGGAATCAAAATACCATACTAGAAATGAAAATGGCTCTAAAACAAAGGTTAGAACTGAACAGAAATATATGCAATGTAAAATCTAATATAAATTTAATTCTTGAAGGAATTATTGCAAACAGGAAATTACATGTTGCTCTTGTTTAGCTCTACAGCCCCAACTTCATATAAAATCAGAAAACTTAGTGCAACCACTTTGTTAACCGAGAAGGAGGTTCACCATTTTTAAATCGACACAAATTTGCGACTTATGGTCATTGTATTTTATTTTGTTCAAAGCTAGTAGCATATTCTTCCTCTAACTTTGTAGGCAATAGATACCCCAGCATATTTATTTCCAATATTTAATAGAATATTTAGATTAATATTTTCATAACGAGATGATGTGAGGACAATCACTAGCTGAGTTTGATTGTAAATGATGTAGCACACTATATGTGATGGAATCAATTAGTAAAAACACTCAGTTATTTAAAAAAATCAGTTGAAAACACTTTTCATAGTAGTTAATGTATTAAATAAGTCAAAAATATGAACAAGGCAAGTTTCCCCAAGAAGTTAAAGGAAAATGAAGTTAATTCTGAAAATATGTTGCTATATCTACATTTGGACAAAAGCAAAATGTGAAGAAATCAGTCAAGAATCTATGGAGTGGTTAAAGAAGACTTGAATCATTTTAAAGTGCATTGATTATTACTATATTTAAAAGATAATAAAATAAAGGCATTAAGATATTGAGGTTAAATAAAATTATAAGACAAATTCTAATAAAGGAATCTTTTCTATTTGTCACATAAAAGTATACTAAAATGAGTATGAAAGTAAATAGAAAGAAAATATTTAAATACAATGTTTGAAAAATCAGAAAATGAAATGTTGATAAAATAATGAATTTGTCAACTCTTTGTGTATTACATTAAATACTTTGATATTATAGACTAATGAAGAGTCTAATTAAAAACAGTATATCACTTAATGTTGTACAGCAAATCATTATTTCACCATAAACAGTAGGTTATGTTAGCACTAGTTTAAATGGTTAGAAAAGGTAGAAAAAAAAATAGAAATTAAGACACTTCTTACCTCCAATAATTCTTTGGTAATCGAAACTTTCTCCAATAAGGAAATGATCTCAGTAACTGTGGGCATATCGATGACCTTAAAATAAATAAGTCAACAATTAAACTGTTGCATCTACCGTAATTTCGGAGCACCCTGTATTATCGATTATACTGATGGCACCAAATTTTTTCTATGTAATTGAAAGTTTCAGTTATAGTGCGAAATATATATAAAATATATTTCATTATATATTTGAGAATAAAAAAATTATTTACATCAGCAACGTATCAACACGAAGTAATTAATTCTTTAATGTCTTATGTAAAACAGACAGTGACGTTAAATCAGTCATTTAATAAATCAAAATTTTGAAAACTTTAATTAAATAGTCCATACATTAAAAATATTTCCACCAGAATTACCATTTGAATATTTATTAACCACTCTTTAAATAAATTTTTAAGGTAGTGTAATCCACCTGATCTACGAATACCTCTCAATGGTGTTCACTAATTTTATTAAAAATCCTTATTTATCTTGTATTTTCTTACATTATAATTACTGTCCAGTGAACGAAGCAATCTCTGAGTTAATTCTGTTACGTTATTCTGCATTTAAAGTCGGTTTGTAACGTGAAAACCGAATATACTTCGAGAGTACTTTTCGCAGCTCTTCTCCACAGCAATGGCGCACATACATTGCGCTTTGTGCAATTCTCGGGTTCGCACTGTGAAACGAGAAACATGGAGCACCCGAAAAGACTGAGTGGGGATCGGACGAACGAATTCAGACGAGATCTGCGCGTGTCTCAACGTTTTTAAATGTCGACGAACGTAACAAAACGAAATATCCCCAAAAAGATCATAGATCTTCATTTTGTTTGCGTTCTATGTTTGGTAGTGGTTCCACTATTTGTGGATGTTGTGTAGGTACCATACCTTATGGTACCATCACTTATGGTGTGTACATTAAAAGTTGTACGTAAAAAATTCAAGATTAAGTTAATTCTTTTATTTGTCGGTCAGGTTTACCAATATACATAGAAATCGAGTTGGCAAAAATGATTTTATTTTGGTATGAATTGGGATTTTTGATTTTTCGTTTATAAATATATTGAATAAAATACGTACAGAAATAATTTAAAAATCGAATAACTGTATTATCTTTTTTTTTATTTTTGAGTTACTTTTACAAAAAGTATGTGCATCAATCCCGCTCAGTTCATTTCGTTAAATTTTACCATCTCCCTACTCCATATTTTTACACCAGTCTGTCCAATCTTCCACTCGATAACTACACTGCCAATTAGCTACAAAAAAATCCAACTCTTCTATAAAATAACCTAGAAGAAGAATTCTGGCGGGTAAACAATTTTTAATGCTATAAAACAAAGCATCAGACAATTTTTTGTTGGCATTTTAAGTTTATTGAGAAACAATATTGGGTGGGAATATATTTAACAATATAAGAATCTATAAATTTTCAATTATTTACAAGTCGCGATGGCAAAAGTTCAGTTGTGTAATATAACAGTTATGGATAATCCCAGTCCATTTTTGAACCCTTTTCAGTTCGAGATAACATTTGAATGTATAGAAGAATTAAAAGAAGGTAACTATATGTCTTATAATATAAACTTTTTATAGTTTGATAATCAATGCTTTATATTGTTCATATTTTGATAATTTTTCAAGTTTTCATTATAATATTCCATTTTTAGATCTAGAATGGAAAATGATTTACGTAGGTTCAGCTGAAAGTGAAGAACATGATCAAGTCTTAGATTCAGTGTTTGTGGGGCCAATCCCAGAAGGCAAACACATGTTTGTTTTTCAAGTGAGTTAATTTTTTTTTGTAAATCATTCTTACTAATTAATCAATCATTTGTAATTATAGGCTGATCCTCCAAATGTTTCCCGTATACCAGAAAATGATGCTATAGGGGTTACAGTTGTGCTTTTGACGTGTTCATATAAAAGTCAAGAGTTTATACGTGTTGGATATTTCATTAATAACGAATATAGCGATCCGGAAATGAGAGAGAATTTACCTAGTCCTCCTCAGTTTGATAAGGTTAGTTGAAATGTTCAAAAATAATATGAGTTTATCTAATAATTAACGTTTCTTAATTCTAAATTTAATCTTGACAATAATGTATTGATATTATACAGAAACATTTCTAGAGTATCATTTAATAGCTTATTGTAAAATTTTTATTTGATCATTATGAAGAAAATAAATTTGTAACGATTGTTCCATTTGCTCCCATTTTATATACAGCTGACGACTCTTATAAAGAAACATTTCATTAATTTTGAACTTAATTTCATTATTTTTAATTCTTATTTTTCTATTCAAATCAAAGTAGGATCCATATTGATTGTTTGAATCTTCATTTTATTGGTTGCTTGAATGCAAATCCTTTTTCTCATTTATATACAGGAATTTAGGTGCTCAACTTCTGCTGAAAGGTTACTTACTGTAACTAATCTCAAATCAATATCAAAGTGTTCACACGAGCAATGAAAATTTAGTGGTCCAAAAGGACCACCTAAGTTATGATTTAGTGGTCAAAAATATAACATGGTAGACAAAAGTAAAAAAATTAACATATGCATGCTACACACACTTTTATACATATTTTTACGGCATATATAAATTCTTTTATGCAAAAACAGCACAGTAAATATAAAACATAGGTTTTTTTAAAAAAATTTGGGCGACAAATTTGTCGTAGATGTGTATGATTTTGGCGACATTTCTTGAAGATTTGGCGACAATTGTCGCTATGTCGCCATGCTAGTGTGAACCCTACCTATCACCCAGTACCTACTTGATGTTGTCCTCCCACATGTTTTAGGGTTATCCCAGGTTTTCAGCCATCAGATCTGGTTGATGTATGAAATTTGTGTGTATTTAGTCTCGTATTCTTTGGCTAGAAGGTTTATTAAAAACTTTATTTTACTTCATCAAATCTAGCTTAATAAAAAAGTTATTCTCTGACTACTCACTCACAATCTCCATGATGTTGTTTTTATCTGTATTTGTAGGGTCTTCTAATATTAGATCCAGCTTGATATATGAATTCAGTTTGTTTTTGGCCTGGTATTCTTTGGCTAGAAGATTCATTTACCCAAATTATTTTACTAGGGTGTTGGCAGAGAGCTTCTATCGAGATGCTTATCTTGGAGAAAAGTTGTCCATCTGTGTTTCCAGGTCTTCTCCATGACCCTTTGTCATCAGATCCAGCTTGATAAAAAAGGTTTGTTATTCTCTGTCTAGGAATTTTGGTGATATTCATTTCTCCTGAAGACTCTTACCACACAACCTCCATGATGTTGTTTTTCTATGTGTTTGTATGGTATTCTGACATTAGATTTAGTTAGCTGTGATAAATTAATACACGAAATTGTTTTCAAAACAACAAAAGTAGCTTCACTTAAATAGCTGTCCCCTTTTTCTAACTAATTGAAATGTCAAAAATGAATTTGACAATAGAAGCGCCATCTGTGTGTTAGTCACACGACTTATTGAGTGATGTTATATTAGTTTATGTTATATAAAATTTCATTATTTTAGGTGATTCGAAATATTCTTGCATCAGAACCAAGAGTAACAAGATTTAAAATTAATTGGGAAGAAACGACTACTCAAGAAAACGGAACAAATATAGATCCTAATATGGCATTACCGTCTACATCGACGGAAGTAGAAAATACAACTCCTGCAGATGTTCCAACGTTTAATGAAAACTCGAACTCTTGGGCTACTATGGAATGCTCATAAAAATAATTACAGTTGTATATATTTGTGTTGAATTTTTCAAAAAAAAAATTTCTTTTATATAGTTAAATTATTAAATAATTAAAACATATCGATCAATCTCAAATCTCCTTCAAACCTGCATCCAACCATTTTTTATTTGGTCTCCTACCTCCCTTTCTTCAACTGCCCTTTAAGCAAATCTTTTTCTAAGGCATCAATCCTGTAATGTAATCAATCAATCAATCAATCATCGTATCATCGATGACTCACTTTGAGTTTTTTCTTAGAATTATTCTAGAAACTGAGGACATGGATGGTTACACAACCTCAGGCAAGTCGTTTAAATAAAACTTAAGCCAATTAAAAATTTAACATATGTAATAAGAAAAATGAATTGGAAATTAAAATTTTAATTAACTAGCATTAATTTTAGGATAGAAAAAGTTATTGCTCACAAATTTGCCTTGAAGATAAAAGATAATTGATAGTTAAAGTATTCCAAAAAACGTGTAGGCCAAAAGGTAATAGAAGAAGAAGAAGAAAAGAATGTTAATGAAACTTCAAGTGTCTAAGGGACACTTGGAATCACTTAACTATGAAGCTGGTTCCCATTAGGAATGGTCAGTATACAACTTGCCTTAAGTAATAAATCTTAACTTGATAATAAATAGAAATATTCGGTAGACAAAGTTACATTAATAAAAGACAAAAATTAAGTAATATGAGACGATACGTTAATGGAGGTTAAAATAAGGGACACTTTGTATCACTTAACTATATGATTAACAGATCCTAATGGTTCCCATAAGTAGTGGTGAGATAATTCCTGTTTTGTTCTTCTCTTTTATCGATCCATTTCATTCTTGCCATGTTTTTTTGTTTTCTTCGCCATCTTCGTCATAAGTCTTTGTATTTTTGCATATTTTCTTTATTAATAATTGTTCTGCAATTTTTACTATATACGGACTAATAAATCTTGCCCTGACGAATCCTATCTTAAAATTAAGTTTTTGGGGACGCGAAAAAAAAAATACTTTATTGTTTGCAATAACCATATTTTCCCAATTATTTTATGATCATTTGGTATGGTACCAGTTCTATTGGGAACCAACTTCATAGTTAAGTGATTCCAAGTGTACCTTAGTCCCTTGAAGTTTCATTAACGTATCAAATTACTTTATTTTATTTTGATGAAATTCTAACGACCATAAATATCAATTTCTTTCATTACTTTCATTCTTACATTACATTTCTTACATTTCATTCTTACTTTTGTAGACAGTAGGATTTAGCATTTAAGACGGCTTGTACACGGATACTGGGTTCTTAATAGTTTGATATTCGTCGAGTCCGCTAGTCGAATTATTGAAACCAAGTTTTTTTGCTTAATAAATAGTGTCTACAAAGTTGTGAATTGCGTTATTTAACTCCAGAGAGATTATGAGAGCGAAGAAACATACCAAATATAACATATAAAAGAAGAAAGAACGAATGGCTGGGTAACAAATTAGAAAAGATAGACTTAGGGGAATATAAAACAGATAAGAGACAATTTTATAAAGAGATAAAACATCAAACCACCATCCCAACACTGAAATTGAAAGAAATAAAAGATAAGAATTGTATAATACAAAATTATAATAAAATAATTGGGAAAATATGATTATTGTAAACAATTTTTTGACAATGAAGTATTTTTCTTTTTGAGCCCCCAAAAACTTAATTTTAAGATTCGTCAGGGCAAGATTTATTGTTCTGTATATAGTAAATAATGCAGAACAATTATTAACAAAAATACAAACAAATACTTATGACGAAGATGGCGAAGAAAACAAAAAAACATGGCAAGAATGAAATGGGTCGATAAAAGAGAAGAACAAAACAGGAATTATCTCACCATTACTTATGGGAACCATTAGGATCTGTTAATCATATAGTTAAGTGATACAAAGTGTCCCTTATTTTACCCACCATTAACGTATCGTCTCGTATTACCTAATTTTTGTTTCTTTTATTAATGACTTGGTCTACCGAATATTTCTAGTTATTATTCTATACGTTAAGATTTATTACTTCAGGCAAGTTGTACACTGACTACTCCTAATGGGAACCAACTTCATAGTTAAGTGATTCAAAGTGTTCCCTTAGACACTTGAGGTTTCAAATTACTTACTTTTATTTTATATTGATGTGATTCTAACGACCATAAATATCCATTTATTTAATTAGTTATAACTTTTTGTAGACAGTGGACAGCGTTTTTTTAGTTAGCGGTTGAACAGTAATAATTTTATTGTTAATTTTTGCGCAGCACTGTAGCCAATTTTGTTTAGAATGCATTCTAATAATCCATTCGATTATTTTAATCGCACAATATTCATAATTAGTAGTTTATAGAAAATAATAGTACACTTGGTAGAATTTTCTTCTATTCATTAAATAATTTAGAAAACAAGTAACTTCTAATGAACATCTCTCGTAGGGGTTGTGTTATTACCACCATCCAATTTTCGAATATTATGGTTAATAAATGAAGAGTAAGAATAAGAGTTGTTATACTAATATGTTTTTCTAAAAATAGACAATCAATTAATAGTGTGACGCCAACCAGTTTTGCACTCCTATTGGCTTTTTTCACGTTTTTCAAATGTGAGGAAACTTTACTTAAAAAAATTAAGTTTAGAAATCGAATGCTACAATTTCATTTCGAGCTCGTGTAGAGGTGATGAAAAATGTAAATCTTCAATTACCAAGTGATTTTCTCAAGTCTGGGAATAGAAAATAATCCGAGGTGTCTAAATCTGGCGAAAAGGGTGTATGGGGTAGTAATTCAAACTTTAATTCATTAAGTTTGGTCATTGCAATAACGGATGTGTGACCTGGTGCATTTCCTTGATGAAACAACTCTTCTTAGCCAAATTTGGCCGTTTTTGCTTGATGTCTTCGCTCAAACGTTACAATAGCAGTTAATAGTTTTTCCTTTTTCCAGGCAGTCAATGAAAATATATCCCATTATCATCCCAAAAAACCTGCGATTAGATGGGACGGTTTTGCTTTCTTTGGAGCCGGTTCTTCCCATCCAGTTCATTGTTTCGATTGTTCTTTTCCTTAGTTTGAGATGTAATGGAGCCACGCTTCACCCATGGTTATGAAACGGCGAGTTTAACTCTGAAACATTGCCAAACACTCGATAGAAACATCTCCACGACGCCGTTTTTGTTACATCGTGACAAGCAACTACCGCCATCTCTAGGTCAGGGCAGGTACTTCTGGGACCATCTTCGTAAGTAGGAAAGATGAACTGTGTTTGTTAACGAGTCCTTGGCCATCTAACGAACTAGTAAAGGAAGCAGAAAATTCAGATACGGATATGAATGATTCTCAAATTCTTCCAGAAGGTATATACATAACCTCCCTGAATGTGACGGCGGAAATAAGGTCTGTGAATTTATCAAAGGAGCAAAAATCAAGAAAGGACTATGGAAAGTTAAGGCGTTGGATAATGTGTTGGGCTCAAATATAGAGCTAGACAATTTCCATTTTAGATATCTCCTAAAGAAACATGGAATTGAACTAAAAATTCCTGAACCTAAAAGGGTTTTTGAGTAATGTATCACTTCGAAAGAATTTTACTGGTTCATTTGTCGATAGACACGAAGAAGATGCTTATAAACGATAAATTGGTTTGTTATGAACGCCGCCATTTTCCGAGCGGCTTTGGATGACGTCCAGGTGATTTTTGGTGACGCCACGACCCGTTTGCCATTTTCCGCGTTGTGCAAACACAATGTCAGCTTTTTGTGCAGTCGTGGATGGATGAGTCTAAAAGGGCTAAGAGGGACCAAGTTTTATTTTTTTAGGAGAACAAATCATGGTATTACCCAAAGAACGACGTGAATTTGGATACGAGCGTTGAAGAGGGGTGAAATTTTTTTTTAAATAATGCGAGAATTTGCGCAATTCACTTTGTCCCATACAGGATTTTACGATGGGTCCAGTATAGGTCCTAAATTGGGTCAAGTATGTACAACTCTGGCCCTAGCTTGGAAGCTATCATTGGCCCAAATTTGGTGGGATCCTAGGATGATAATTATGTCCCTCGCTTGGTTTACAACCTGGACCAAGTTTGGTTGCCTAGATAATCTCAAGACTGGTCCTCAACCCTGTGCTGGCTGGCTGGCTGGTTGGCTGGCTTAAGACTGCAGAGAAGACTATTTTCAAATATATGTTTTATATAATTGTATATTTTGTAGCTTAAAGGCACTTTAGGGCAGATTTGGGGTTCTGTATATTTGTAATCTAAGCAAAATTTAGTCCATTATGACTATTATCCTTATTTTTTCCGTTATACCGCGATTTAACGACTCCTTTAAGCTTAAAGCCATAACGTGGTAATAATTTCCAAAATAAAACGTACTTAACACTATATATCAGTCTTAGATTATTAATTTTTCTTTTTGAAATCACGAACAACAATTAGAACTTTATGGTAAAATGATATTTATTTGCCTCACGCACAAAATGGCTGAGACGTAAAAATCACGTGACTTGAAATAACCTATTTGTTTACTTAAAGTGTTACAACTACTTTATAGGTTATGACATCGATAAAAGTCATTAAAAAAAAAATAAAAAATCGTTCTATAGGTTTTATATTGTACCTGAGTGTGGAAACTCTATTAGAAGAAAATCCGATAGAGTTCAAAGACAAGCTTTTACTCCTTTGATCTTATCCGATGAAAAATCTTGATTAGATGCAATTAATCATAATCTAAAAACGGTTCAGGAACTCAAAAATAGAAAGGATTTTGTTCCAAACACAAGGAACTGTCCTGTTTGGACTCCATTAAATCCAGGACGTCATTTGTCATTTGACGTCACGACCAATGATAAGGCGTTTATTAAATTTGAATTTCGGTAGCTTATTTTGAGATTTTAATCATTTTATACAATGGAGAAGAAATTTAATGGGGAAATAATGATGTTATGATAATATTGGTATTATAAAAAAATTATCAAGTGAATTTAAATTATTTGCATATTCCTTATTGTACTTTTTATAGAATTAGAGACGAATCTTAAGAAATTAAACCCTCTGTACAATAATGGTATGACAATTTCATAACCTAACAGGTTTATACCCGTCCAGTAATCAGGGCCGGATTAAGATTTATAAGGCCCGGGGCTAAAATAATGACGGGGCCCCCTTAAGGAATTCGAAAACCCGGAAAAATTCACAAAATAATATCATTACGTTAGATTTGTGGTATCAACACATCAAAAAATAAAGAATGATTTCCAAATGATGGGTCCCTCTTGGACCTGGGGCCCGGTGCTATAGCCCCCCCAAGCCCCTAGCTTAATCCGGCCCTGCCAGTAATAGAAAAAATATTTATTAAGCCTTAACACGTACCACTTTTCAATAACTCAATTATTCCTGTTTACATTAGGTAATTTTGTGTCATTGGTGCAGTGGATGAATGAGAAGAAATAAAAAATGCAGTAGATCAACACTATGTAAAAAAAATTGACAAGCAAGAAGTGAGTTTCAACCGGGATCTTAAAATGTTAAGTTTATACCCCTTGCAGATCCCAAAAATGTCCTTCTGCCCCCCCCTTTACATTAAACTGGGTTTTGTAAGGGTTATGGATAAAGAGGTCGATGGACTCAAATAACTTAGAGAAGTCTTTCTCCAGTTGAGTGATGCCAAATTAAAGGAAGGTATTTTTATTTGGCCTCAAATAAGAAAATTGTGGGACGATGACAATTTTGCAAAAAAGCTCACCAGACAGGAACTTGGAGCATGGAAGGCATTTGTTGTAGTGTAGTGAAGGGGATTTTTGAGCAGCAATATGGATCCAAACTACCAACAGTTAGTTGAGGATCTTCTAGACGCCTACAAATCCCTCGGTGCTCGAATGTCATTGAAAATTCATTTCAATTTGACTTTTTTTCCGAAAATTTGGGAGCTTTCAGTGATGAGCAGGATGAAAAGTTCCACCAAGATATTAGAACAATGGAAATTCGACCATGATGGGGGATTACTTTTGGTTTTAAAAAAGAAAAAGTGCAATTCCTCATAAAAGTAGAGCTAATTGATATTTGAAGTGATTTTTTTTAAAGTTTTTGTTTTTAATAGATGTGAGCCATGTATATACTATAAATATTGTCAATATATACGATTTAAAAAACGCGAAACTATTTTTTTAATAAATATTAAATATTTTGTATCACAAATCATTTTTGTGTTACTACAAAAAATTTTTTTTGTCGACCAGTGATTATTATCCTTCTGCGCATTGCTTATCCTTTAATAGAGGCTCAGAAGTCGCCTCTCAACCATATATAAATGATAAGTTGAAGTGTTTCTTATCACTTTCAGTGAAAAACTCTTCTGATACGATGGTGAGTAAAATTCCTTCTGTAGATACCTAGAAAAATATTTTAATTCAAAAATTGTTTATGTTAATTAGTGCGGGGATACGAGTGCTCAGTTTTTTTATGAAATTGAAATTTGTTAAACTCAAAAATTATGTGCAATACTAATAGAGTAATCGAAATACATAAATACATAAAATACTTAGATAGTAAAATCATTAAAATTTCTACGTTTGGGTTTTTCGGATACTATCTTTTTAACTAAAATATTTTCAAAGATGGTCGACTTCCGGTAGAACCGGAAGTCGAATGTAACTTTGTTATTTAAAAAAAAAACCCTGTATATTAATACATTTCTGAAATTTACGTAAAATTTTAGTATACTTTTGTTTGAAAACTTTTTTCGAAAAATGCATACTTTTTGAGTTGTTTTTATAAAAAATTTGACCCATGCAGACCCCTATAAATTATTTTTTTACGAGTATACCCTTAAAGATATGAAAATTGTTTCTATTCGGTTGCTTTTAGCAAAGTCAGATATATTTGTATCTATGTTATAAATTTTTTCATTTTATACAGGGTGTGTATAAAATGTGTTCAAAGTTTAACTGCGTAAATATAATATTTCTTCATTTTTTTACCTACCTAACTACCCGGTTTTTTCTATTTTAATGCATTTGGGAATAAAAAATAAGGCAAATTCATTCATACTTTCCTATACCTAAACCTTACCGTTATTCAAATATTAAATGTTTTCTGAAAATGTTTAGAGATGCAGGTGCGGTCTAAATTTTATTTATTCGTCTCGCATCTCTAAACATTTACAGAAAACATTTAATATCTGGATAACGGTATGGCTTAGGTATATGAAAGTATTGTAATGTATTGAAATAGAAAAAGCCCGATGGTTCTATTTAAAAAAATAAAGAAATTTGATATTTATGAAGTTAAACTTTGAACATTTTTTATACACACTCTGTGAAAAATGAAAAAATTTTCAACATAGATTCAAATACGTCTGACCTTACTAAAAGCAACCGAACAGAAACCATTTTAATATCTTTAAGGATATACTCGTAAAAAATAATTTATAAGGGTCTTCAATGGTCAAATTTTTTACAAAAAAGTGACTCAAAAAGTATGCATTATTCGAAAAAAGTTTTTAAACAAAAGTATACTAGAATTTTACGTAGTTTTCAAAAATGTGTTAATATACAGAGTGTCCCATTTAAAATAACAAAATCTATATTTTCTATAACAAAATTTCTTTAAACCAGCTCTAAACTGGATTCCCAGATGTTGGAGTTGAGTTTGAGTTTGTTGTGGAAACTCCCAACCTGGCAGCTGTAGAATTGCGGGAAAAAAATATAATGAGGAAGGAAACTGGAATACTGATCCAAATTGATAAAAAAGAATGAGTAGGTAGAATAGATTTGAATAAAAAGGAGCTAAGAAATATGAATGTTCGAGATTTTAATGTCGGGCTGGATTATTGCAACTGGCTATTAAATATGATACAAGACGATCCGGAAATATTAATACGTTCCATAGTAATGGTGAATCGTTATAATAATCCCCGTTGAATGAAGGAGATCCAACATCAGAGTCGTTGGTATATGAATTTGTGGCACGGGATTCTAGGCGGACAAATTATTGGAATTGACGTTTTAAACACCTAGGGGGTCATGAATTACGTAGTTACTTATCTAAGTTGTTGCTCTAAATTTTAGTGATATTAGCTTTTCATTTAGATTACGCCATCTAGTGGCAATAATAATATTATTATTAGAACAGTTTAAATTACTGCGGGTGGGCTAATGTAAGAGCTTTCTATCCAGAACTTGGGCGAATAAGTCTAAAAGACATTTGAAGATAATATTTTCATTTTATACATTTTTAAGATATCTTGGGACAGAAAAATGATATCGACATCGGTTTTGGCTATTTTAATGATAATTCTGTTTAGTTTTAAGAGACCCACTTAAACTTTTATTCATTTTGTATTGCTGTATAAGAGCTCGTTCAAATAAAATCAATATAAATATCTTCTAATCAAAATTGGATTTATTTTTTCATAACAAGGTTCCCGATTTCCCCCATCTGTTATTTAAAACATTGACTAAAACTTGAGAACAGTTTAAATTACTGCGGGTGGGCTAATGTAAGAGCTTTCTATCCAGAACTTGGGCGAATAAGTCTAATAGACATTTGAAGATAATATTTTCGCTGTTTATACATTTTTAAGATATCTTGGGACAGAAAAATGATATTGACATCGGTTTTGGCTATTTTAATGATAATTTGGTTTAGCTTTAAGAGACCCACTTAAACTATTATTCATTTTGTATTGCTGTATAAGAGCTCGTTCAAATAAAATCAATATAAATATCTTCTAATCAAAATTGGATTTATTTTTTCATAACAAGGTCCCGATCTCCCCCATCTCTTATTTAAAACATTGACTAAAACTTGTGGAATGGATAATGTACAGAATTTGTGTTGATGAAATTGATTATCGTATATAAAGTGCTACTTAATTAGGTAAATTGTGAAAAAATTTGTTTTTTTAATTTTACATTTTCAAATACGCCTTCTAGTGGTGAACTTAAAATTTTGAAAGTAATTTTCACTTGTTTCTCTGGATGTTGGTGTTAGTGCCTAAATGTTGATTATAAACAAATTTTCCACCAACTTTTTTTAGTTCTTGTCACTTAGAAGATACTTACAGAAAAATTTTAAAAAATTATCAAATTGGAATCGAAATTTTTTTATCCCTTACAAGAGTCATTTAACTTCTCTGGAGACACATTATATAAAATGTATAAGCTCTAAATCACTTTAAGTAACTGGTTTTGACCCCTTTTTACATTTCGAGGGTATATAATTCTATATTTTAGGAAATGAACCATTTTCGGGATGCTGATCACAATCAAAACACGATCTAGTAAAATTCGGAACAGGAGGAAATGAAAGAAGGAGAAATGATCGTGGTTTACGAAATCAATTTTTTTTTATCAAAATTTATTAAATAAGATTTATCATTAACTTGAGGATATATGGGGAAATGATAGAAATTATAGAGGACACAAACTTTACGTTTATGTCTTCGTGTTCATCCACCTGGTAGTTTCTAATTTAGTTCTTGCGCGTCAGCTAACGAGTTAATGTATAAATAGCTGATTGTATACGAGGGCGGTTTGACGGTAAAGTGACTTTTCAATGAAAATATTTCATTTTCCAACATCACCTCTTCATTTGTCTCAAAGTGTTTTCTACCGAGCCATTTGTTCTAATCTAGGAACAGAAGGTAATCGAAGGGAACCTGATCAGTTGATTATGGCGGATGAAGCGATAAAACGTGATTAATTTCTCTGGAATAATAGCAGACGAATGGGCACAAGTATTTTCCAAAAAAATGAGTTCATGATCTTACTTATGGCCAAAAAACGAATTTTTCTTTTTTTCTGAACTTATTTTTCCTTCCGTTACTATTTTTGTTTGTTTTGTGGTATAATGGTGTACCAAGTTTCCTCTGCTGTGATATACGAGGGTTGCTATTTAAGTTTCAATATAAACAAATATTTATTATTGGATATGGCTTTATTGTTTTTCAAAATATCAATTAAGATCAATATATGAGCCAAATCCAACAAAAGTTTGCCTACGAAACGCTTTGAAGCAATGGTGGCCCGTTTTTTCGAAATAACTGGGCACCTCGACAGTTCGAACAAAAACATCGAATTGATGGATCATTCTTGTTTAGATTCCAATGATTTCTCCTTAATATCATAGATCAAATATAAATTGCGAGGTCAACGTTTTACTAAACCTGAAGGATCATTTGGTGGGTTAAAATCACTGGTTGATCTTGAGTGTGATCCTCAAACATCCAGTGAGGATTTTCTCTGCTCCAATATCTACAGTTTTCTTTGTTAAACGTTCCGTTTAAATGAAATGTCGTTTGTTTTATACGGATTTTCCTCAATCTCTATAGAACTTTATTCCATCATTAAATTGAACATTTCTAACTGGATTTTCAATATTTTTTACATGTCCAATTTCGCGTACCTATTTTTCAATTTTGATAACTGAAGTACTGACATCTTTTAGTAATTTTAAATACCTAAATGACAGCAGCCTACTAGATTCATATCAATCAAATTCAAATCAATATTTTAGTGTCTTCAAATTAAACGAATGATTGCACCAAATTTGAAAAATTTTACATTGTTGAACAAAGGACTAAAATCCCTTTTCAATAAGTTACCACACGACCCCCTTTTGTTATTTATAATTTACGAGGGGGTACTGGATAATATTTTCATACTATAAATTATTAATTTAAGAATAAAAATCGATTTGTTTGAGATTTTTTTGATATAGTACATAATAACTAAAAAGAGATTCTACGTGTGCGTCAAATTCTTTTAAACCGAACTGTATGAAAAGATTGTTCGTCTATGTGTTAAAGGACACGTCCACATTTTTTTTACCATTGACCAATAATCGAAACCACTTTCATTATAGAAATGAAGTGGAAGTAATTGTTCGTTCTTGGAAATGATTCTCTCGAAGATATGAGAATATTGTCCGTCAACTGAACGAAAATAAAACGCTTCACTACAAGATTTGCAATTTCTTAAAATATTTTAGTACGCTACAAAACAATAAACATTTGATTGATGAGGAGCCGAATTTTTTTCTCAAAATAAGGAAAATGTCGACCAGTAATTAGTTAAATATGCAACTCACAAAATATGCGAATCATTTAGTCAAAATATGCACAAAAATGTTGAAAATATGCAAAAGAATAGTCTCATACATCAATAAATTGATTCAGTTTAAAATAAAAAGATATTTTAATTATTTTTATATAGGTACTTATAAGAACAGTTTCCGAAGTTCTAAGTCTAAAAATTTTGTGTCATGTCTAAATATAAAAAATTTATAAATCCAAATCAATAGATTCAGTAAATTCCCCTTCTAAAATGTTAGTTACTTGGCTGAGGAATTGAAATCCATAATTTTTTTCGATCATATTTTTGAATTTTTGAAAAATGACCCCTCCCGGTTTGCCTGTGATATTTTGTAAAGCTGCCTCGGATTGTTTTATTAATTTTACACTACGACTTAATTTTGAGATACTGCTCGTACCTGTTGACTTCGCAGGTGAACAGTCATTGTCTCGTTTTAAGCTTAAAATCTATCGAAACCTCGCAATTTTAAAGACGTTCATCGATTTTCTTGAAAATTTGGAATTAAGTTCATCTCACCCTCCTCTTCAAACCTGACTTGGTCGCAAAGTATGCTTTTTAGTTTTATGGGGTGAAAACCACCCCTTACTCCAATAAATTGAAAATTAATGAATTAAAGCGCTAATCGGCTATAGTTATGTTCAAATATAATAAATGTTGATTGTTTTGTATCATGAGTTTAATATTATGATATTTTACAGCTCACCTACCCTTAAAAACAACCCCTCATACAAAGATTATTTAAAAAATGTAGTAAAAAATATGAATTTTTTTTTATTTTGGATCGTAATAGGAGAATTTTTTTTCAAGTCTAAAAAATCTGACTTTCAATATTTTTAATAATGTAACTACCAAAAACAACCCCTCAGAATGGAAAAAATTGTAAATTACTAAATGAAAGCAAAGGAAACTTAGACGTTTAGTGATTTTCCAGCATAATATTATTATATAATGTATTCGGTTTTTTAATAATAACTCGGCTTCCCTTTAAGCTTTTTGCATTCATCCATGCATCATTCTGTAGGGAATTTCATAAGCTACACAACCATGAGAGTTGCAACCCTTCTAGGCCCTTTTCTTCAGAGAAGTTTAATGCTAAAGAGTAAAAAAGAACTATCCCTTAGCATTGAAATCAATACTTTAAACGCTTATATCTCGTTTAATTTTCAAGCAAAAAATTCTTTCGTTGATCCAATAGTTTTTGAGATATTTTGAAAAAATAAATTTTTTTTAAAAAATCGAAAAAAAAAATTTCATATTAAACGTTTTTCAAAATATACGTGTTCCAAACCATTCAAACATTTGGAACTTGTTGTTAGGGCTTAAATAAAGATAATTTTACATGGGCTACGTTTAATTTTAATTTTGCCGCATTTGGTGTTAAATTTACCATTTTTTTTTTTAAATTCGAGTTACTTAACTTATTTTCATCATAACTCGCTTAATTGTCATGCTAGACGATTTTATAAAAGCTGACTTTAAAGGTCTGAAAAAGTACTTTAAAAATGTTTATCACCATTTTTTTTTAAAAATCGATCGTTTTTCCTTTATTTGAGCTCAAACCTCTGCATAAATTTACGAAAAAGAAAAAATTGGCTTTCAGTAACTCATAAATTGCTCAATATTATGTAATTATGTATTTAAACTGACTAATTTCTTTATTTTTCTATAAACTACAATTTTGATAAGAATAATTTTTTCCAGAAAATGCGTAGTTTTCGAGTTTTTCTTGAAAAAATGTTGGAATTCATGTTTTTTTAAACTACAATCGCGTATAACTCAGAAATTATTGATTTAAATAAAAAACTTCATTTCACATTTTCTTCATAAAATTCAATTCTCTATCGATTCCTTGTTATTTTGAAATTTTAATTTCACCCCCGAGTAAGGGTGGCATTCACCACTAGGGTAGAAGCATACATTGGCACCAAATCAGGTTTGTTATTTGCATCATTTTTGAGCTTCTGTCATAGAATATTTTTTTATTTTTCCCGTAGCTTTCTGTCATTTGCTTAAAATAAGGAAAATAAGTGGACGTATTTCCTTCCTTGTCTTTCCTATTCATCATATTATATACCTATTTCCATTTTAATTGTTTTAGTTTCTCATAGAATAATTTTTTATTTTTCCCGTAGCTTTATGTCATTTGTCATTTGTTTAAAATAAGGAAAATCAGTGGACGTATTTCCTTCCTTGTCTTTCCTATTCATCATATTATATACCTATCTCCATTTTAATTGTTTTAGTTTCTTATAGAATAATTTTTTATTTTTCCCGTAGCTTTATGTCATTTGTCATTTGTTTAAAATAAGGAAAATCAGTGGACGTATTTCCTTCCTTGTCTTTCCTATTCATCATATTATATACCTATTTCCATTTTAATTGTTTTAGTTTCTTATAGAATAATTTTTTATTTTTCCCGTAGCTTTATGTCATTTGTCATTTGTTTAAAATACGGAAAATCAGTGGACGTATTTCCTTCCTTGTTTTTCCTATTCATAATATTATATACCTATTTCCATTTTAATTGTTTTAGTTTCTCATAGAATAATTTTTTATTTTTCCCGTAGCTTTATGTCATTTGTCATTTGTTTAAAATAAGGAAAATCAGTGGACGTATTTCCTTCCTTGTCTTTCCTATTCATCATATTATATACCTATTTCCATTTTAATTGTTTTAGTTTCTCATAGAATAATTTTTTATTTTTCCCGTAGCTTTATGTCATTTGTCATTTGTTTAAAATAAGGAAAATCAGTGGACGTATTTCCTTCCTTGTCTTTCCTATTCATCATATTATATACCTATTTCCATTTTAATTGTTTTAGTTTCTCATAGAATAATTTTTTATTTTTCCCGTAGCTTTATGTCATTTGTCATTTGTTTAAAATAAGGAAAATAAGTGGATTTTCATGAATTAATAGTATAACCCTTATTTATCTTGAATAATAAAAGTTCAAGTCTCCAAAATAGAACAAAAAACAACGATGATGCATTGGCGTACGTCTTCATTTAATTAAACAAAATAATTATAACGTCAAATGTATATCAACAAACAGAATATGTATTAATTCAATTCAAGAAATTTTTTGGCTTCCCAATGATCTATACTTCATCAATTTGACCTTCATTAGGTTGTTATACCCAACAAACTTACGGAATTAATGAAAGCCTAATATTCTCGTTGTATGCATCGAGGCAGTTAAAACTGGAATGAACTATCCCGCCTTTCCTTTCAAATTTGGTGTAAAGTAGTACTTTGATTAATTTAAGTAAGATTTTCTGAAGCAATTATTTCGAAACCGCAACTGACCGGATTTCGAATACACGAGGGGCATTCAGAAAGTAAATTTATTACATTAAGCATTGAATGAAGATTATCCTGTTAAACGATTGTAGTTTTTGTAAAGCAATTATAAATGAAACTGACGTGATTAATATATTTATGAATAACATTGTGTAAAGGCCAATTCATAAATTTGATTTTCCGTTTGCCGTTTCCGTTGACGTTGGTTGTCAAGACAATTCATAGTTGGCGACTTTTAAAATAAACTAATTTTATTATTTCCCTGCGGTCGTTCGTAGAAACTTTCGTAGTAATAGAAAAATCAATCATATTCATTTGCGTTTGCCTAATGCTTCCAATAAAAAAAACTCTTCGTTATTTATCGTAATATCGTCCGTAAATACCGGATTACAAACAAAAACATAAAAATATCACGAAAACAAAAAGCAGTACACACGTCAAAAAGAATAACGAAATTTTTAGGTTAACGACTCTTAAGTCAAGTTTATGACTAGGGTCACTAAACATCAAACGTCAAACGTCACCCTCGAACAGCAACGACAAACGGGAAGTCAAGTTTATGAATCTTAAAGTCTTAAAGCGTTCAAACAACAGTTTCCTTCAAACGAATTATAAATCTCCATTTGCCGGTTTGGTCGAATAATAATCCGCATTGGATGGAAAAAAGTCATACATAATATCCGCAGTACCGAGTAGGTAACTAGGAATGGACGTCGGCCATATTTCAAGCACGGAATATTTTTAATGGATGATTACGTATGTCTATTTAGTGTGTTTGACGGAATAAATAATTGTATACGACTATTTAAAGGCCAGGGGCGGCTCATACCCAATGGTTAACAATCCGTAGCTTTTACAGGGACAAACTGTACAATCTAAAGCAAAAATGAATTTTTCAATCGATTTTTTTAAAAAAAGTATTGTGACATTTTATGAAAATACAAGGTAATCATTTATTTTATTGTGAATTAGCTTTGTCGTTTCTTAGCTCCTCCGGCAGAAAAGAAAACTATGGGGTTTCTCCAGAGTTTGAAATAATAGGAAAACTCTTGAAATCTCTGGTATCTTGTTTTTTCTCATCTTCTTTATTAATCTACTTTTGTTTATTTCTATGTACTATAAGGATTACTAAAATCATGGTTAAAAATACTATTTTTGTAAAATGAACTGGAGGAAAACTTTTATCATCTTCTAATTCTAATTCTTATAGGTTCAATCGATGAAGTATTGAGCACAAGATGTAATCTTCGTTTTTCTTTTATTCTTCGAAGTGGTTGATCGGTTCTGAACTATCTGGTTATTTCCGATATTCCCTCGAACAATATAGGTAGCTAAAAGATCGATATACACTCGAATTAAATCGGACAAAAGTTAGATATTTTCGGTTAATCGTTAATACGAAAAATTAACGTGCTATACATTGAATCCCGAAAATCCTACTGACTGCGCCAATGATGTTATGTCACTCCGAAAAATACTTTTTAAAAAACGAAAAATCACAATGGAGACGTTTATTCACTAAATAACAAACAAACAATCTTAGTTTTTTAGTTTTTTTTATATAACGTAATTCTTTTTATACATTTTATGAAAATACAAGGTAATCATTTATTTTATTGTGACTCAGCCTTTGTCGTTTCTTAACTGGCGAGGGGAAGGGAGTATATTGAAGGGAAGCATTCGAATTTAGAATAATATTTATAATAAAACCCTTTTTCGTAACCAGTCTCGTTATTTAATAACCAGACCTCGTATTGTCAATGTCCCTGCTTTAAAACCTCCTTGGTTTTCTTTTACATTCTCTTTGTATTTGTCTAATCTAATAATAATAGGAGTTCTGCCGATTATAAGTATTTTTGCCAGAACTATGTTACATCCAACAGTGCGAAATCGGGTAGTTATTGAGATCGGTACGCTAAATATCTTGTTCCAAAATTCAGAATCTTTTCTTGTCGCCTCCATATTTCAAAATTTTTGTTGGAAAATTGTTGTTTCCTACACTCTTCATATGTTTTCGGCATTTTACTAATTTCTCTTTTATTTGTACCGTTATATTCCGGTCAAATTAGACCAAAAACTAAGAGTGAAGCTACATAAATTAACATGAAATCAGTAAAATTGTTTAAAATACAGCTAAAAATAAAATTTGAATGCTCCCCATCATTTCCGTGAATGGAAAAAATTTTATTCAAGGTTAAAGGTCAAAAAAATGAGTTTTTTGCAATTTTCAGCGAAACGGTCAGTTTTATCATAAAAGTACTTCAGACAAAAATTGTAGATCATAAAATTATCTACAAAAAATGTATTAATACTTCTTTTCCTACGAGCCATCGTTTCTGAGATATAGCGATTCAAAAAGTTGTAAAAATTATAATGGTTCAGATTTACTGTCGTATTTAATGGCTATAATGATTGCACGAGAAATACCAAGGCATCGTCGAATTTTAGCAGCATCTTCTTTAATTTATATTTTATTTGAAGAAATTATGACAGTAAATCTGAAACATTTCAACTTTTACAACTTTTTGAATCGCTATATCTCAGAAACGATGGCTCTTAAGAAAAAAAGTATTAATACATTTTTTGTAGATAATTTTATGATCTACAATTTTTGTCTGAAATACTTTTATGATAAAACTGACCGTTTCGCTGAAAATTGCAAAAAACTCATTTTTTTTTGACCTTTGACCTTGAATAAATTTTTTTCCATTCACGGAAACGATGGGGAACATTCAAATTCTCTGTTCAATTGTATTTTAAAGAATTTTACTGATTTTCAGCTTGATGGGAATTTATGTAACTTCGAATGTCTAAAATGACCGGACTATTATGGCTTGATCTTCCTTTCATTTCCGTTATCGCTTAGTTCTTCTTTACCGATATTTATTTATTCTTCTTAATACTGTGCTTTCATCTCTTTTTATTTCTTGATCATTTTCCATAAAAGTTAAAATTTAGTCGGTGCTCCCCTCATTGTGCCCGGCTCTGTATAATACGATTTCGAATTGAAAAAAATCTGTATACTTATTTCGTATCAAATTAAACATAATTTGATTTATTACTTCTCTGTAATGGTATCGGTTGTAAGAGAAAAGATTCCGAGAATTTCGATTTTATATCCACCGGTTATAAATTAGCATTTCATAGAAATTGTTTCTATTTAATTAAAACAGCGCTGTTTGGGTATTATGTAATTTTGAAATATGAGAACCCGATGTATAATAATTTTACCACATATGCTTTTGTGGATTCCCCTTTCATCAATGATGTAATATTCGAAGATACGTTCAAGTCACAATCTTAAATTGAAGCTTATCAATTAGTTCGACTCGGTTCCTGTTTTTTTTGAATATTGGGAAATTATCCGAATAATTGTCATTTTATTAAAGCTGACTTTTTGCTTTTACTTTTAATAAAATCAAATCTAAAGTTAGAGTTATCGGAATATCGTGGCATTCGACACATACCTGGTATTTCTAACCTGAAATTTCTTCTTTTTTATAAAGTTGTGGTAGTTTTAAACAATGGGGTTATTAGACACCATTTTTTTTAAAAAAACTCAGCGAAAACGAAATATTTTCCATCATATACAAATAAAAACTAAACTATTCAGCAAACACTAGGAATTAGGTTATGTATTAGAACCAATATTCTTTTGTCTTCTTTTTTTAAAACACTTGAGTCATATATGCAACTAGCCATCAAGTAAAGAAGAAAAAAAAATGAATCATAAAGCCGATTCTAATAAAGTTAATGTTTTCTTTTATTAAAAAACGGCAGTAAATTTATTAAAAGTACTTTATTAATGGCGCCTTGTGCGCGTGCGTGGCTGTCAGATAAGTCATAAATAAAGTCGATCGCCGAACCGGTAATTTTCTAATAACATTAATGTTTTTCTTGTGTTTGTAGTAGGAAATATCTGTTCCTCTATAAACAGACCCTTTAAAAAATACTATATTTTCAATGGAATTAATTATAGTCTATTTTTATAAAGCAAAGAGTGTTAAAATAATAGAATGATCGTAATCCATAGACGTATTACTTCTTTTAATAGATAGTTGAATGTTTTTTCAAGTTATACCTACCTGTATGTATACATCGCTCAATAAATCTTGTGACTGACACATAGATGGCGCTGCTATTGTCTAATCCATATGACTTTTACGAAGTACTAACTTCCAAAAGGCTATGTGTCAAATTTCAGGACATTTCGATTAGTCAGATAAAAGTGACAGCCATTTAAGTGGAGCTACGTTTATTATTTTCAAAATAATTTCGTTTGTTAACTTATCACTGTTTATTGATGAAAAAACCTACCTTACAAGCTCTACAATGCTGAAAAGTGTTATCCGCACTCTGATCCAACAAAAAGAACCAACTGTTTTTGATTTTAAATTTAAAAAACTGAGATTACTGAAAAGTGGCAAAATTCTTTGGAATTCCTCAGTAAAATGATTGAAAGCAAACTTCCATACCGATAGAGGTTATTAGGTTAAGTTAGGTTATGTTTATTTAGCAATTAAAATCCCCAAGTGCATAATCTTCTTTGCCAAATTAATTATTGGTATTTTTATTATTTCATATTTGATTGATACTTCGTTTTATAAATTGAGAGAGTTTGATGACTTTTTACTTTTTAAATAACGTCAATTTTGTTTGGAAAACTTAGTTTTTTTACCACTACTTTGTCGTGAAAATGACTTCTTATAAACTCGCCCCTGTATATTTTGCGGTCAGAATTCTTTGATACTTTTCAGAGTCCTTAAAATAAAAATAGATCAAGTAGACAACAATCTCCAAAAAAAAAATCAAGTCGCTTTTTTCAGTTCGGAGCAGGTAAAATCACCAAATTGTAATTTAACAAAGACTATTTACAAGAAAAAATAGGCCATAAATTTTTATTTCACCCTTGAATGATCAATTTTAGTCACTTCCTGTAATATGTAGACCGGGCTTTACTTATATAATACACTTCTCTGTTCTTGGAATAATACGTCATCGTCAACACCTGAAATAATTTATCTTATCAGTGGCAAAAGCTCCACAGTTTATTTTATTAAAAATATTATTTGATTTACAAACACGCGTGTTAACAGACATAAAACCTGGCGCCGATTGTACCTACGAACTGATCAAAGTTTTAGATTTTCCCAGTATTCTTTTGGAATAACGCATTTGTCTATTTATTTTAATTACAATTGAAGAACTATATAACAAAATGGCAACCATTTCTTTATCCACCGAGGTTCCAGCTGGGTTCTGCGCATTGTTAAGCATGCGCAGTATAGATAGAGCGTCTCGAACGAGAGACGCCTTTTCCCATACCCACTGTCAACTGTCAACAATAGGAGTATTACGCATATATGTGTATGAAACACATTTGTTTATAAATCTCATCTCATATAACATTCACGTCAATATCTAATTCAATTGACTATAGTTTCAGCTGTTTGGAATTATTCTTCATTTATTGTTAATTTTTTTTGTCATTATACATGCAGTATAGAATTGAATTTTAGAGGTTAGGTGTCAATTACATGTTACATGCTATTCATTATTTTAGATTTTACACTTTGGTTTTAATTCTCAGTCTGTTCTTTAAAAATATCTCGGAAGCAACTGAAACTACTCTTCAGGTACGAGTTCGTTAAGAAAGACGAGCGATAGAAACTCCAGAATAATCGCAGGCGATGATAAAGCAGAAATGCAGACCACGCGTAAAGATTAATCGGTATTTAATGGTACTAGGTTTCAATATGATCCTTCAATTTAATATCGTAATCATCCTTTCATTGTTATTTGCTTAATGAATAAAAAATGTCACTATTGCGATGCTTTCAAATGGAAAGATGAAACTGTTGGAATGTACTGTTGCCAGGGCCGGATTTAGATTTATGGGGCTAAAATAACGACAGGGTCCCCTTAAGGAATCCGGAGAATTAAAAAATAATATCAATGCGTTAGATTTGTGTTATCAACCGTCAAGAACCACCCCCTTGATATAAAATAAAAAATTTTTGATGACTGTTAATGTTTTGATTTTTAAAACTTTTTCATATTTTTCAAATTTCAAATTCTTATTTTTTATGTAACTCCATCAATTTCGAAGCTATTACATCCTTTAAAAAACCATTTTGAAGGTAATTTTCAAGGCTACAAGCCTAAGTATGTTAGAAGGGCTTGAGATCCTCCACATTTTATTAATAAAGGGTCAAAGGGATAATCATTCCGTGCACTATAGTGACAGATTAATTTGGTTATAACTCCGTCAAATTTTATGCTACAAAAAAAATAAAAAAAAGTAAAATAATCTTCATCAAAAATGCTTTAATTTAACTGTTTATTTGTTTTTGTATCTCTTATAGTTTTGGGAAAAAATGAAAAAAATTTTTTTAAAAATCAGAAAAAAAAGTATTATTTAATGCTTTTTTTTCAAAATTATGCCTTTCTTATCAACCAAACTTTCAGATGTCGCAAATTACATTCAAATAAAGTATTTGGTACAAGGAATAAGTTCAATTTTGATTTTTGGCATTAGTTTTAGTGTAATTTTTTTAGCTTCAACTATTTTACATGAGATCTCACTGAAATTTCAGTCGAAACGACTTTTATAAGTGATCATTTGGAAGGTCTTTTTAAGCTCTTTAAAAAGTATTCAATGACTTTTTGTTGAATAATGTACCCTTTTCCCGTTATTTGAGGTTAAATGCTCAAGTACGTAAAACAAAAGCTATTCAAGTATCTATAACTTGCTTTAGGTAGAAAATTAAGACCTTAAAATATAGCTTAATTTCTTTATTTTTTTATAAGCTTAATTTTTGTTCATTACAATTTTTTCGATAAAATGCATAATTACAGAGTTATACGTAAAAAACTATTGACATATGCGTTTTTTTTACAAAAAATCGTACTATTCAATTACGAATAACTCAAAAACTATCGATCTGGCGAAAAAGCTTTATATGACATTTTTTATTTTAAATTTGCTGATGTTTCGATTTCTGGGTTTATTTTGGGTGAAAAATTTTCCACCCCCGAAAAGAGGTGTCTACCCCTTGGGGGTAAATCGGTGCTCATTAAAGAATTCGGAGGGGAAATTCTTGAATACCTGGCATATAAGACCTTTTCTGGGATAATCGAGGCGTTCCATATATAAAACTCACTCTGTATAAAAGGGTTTAATAAATATCAATTAATAATCAAAAACGTTGTGTCACAATTTTCACATAATAAAATATTCATATAAAGAAATCATACGATATTGTATATAATTAATTCGAAGAAATCAAGTTTTATAATATTCGAATTTCACATTAAAGGATTTAACGATTCAAACGAAACATTGCATCTAATAAATCTCAAACAGTTAATGGAAAATCCTCTGGAAACGGCCCTGAAATAAAGGTCAAAATCGAAATGAATCACAATGAGAATTATGAATGTAAATCTAAGGAGCTTTCGGAATGATGTGATTGGTTGAAATAGGAGGTATGTCTGAAAGATTAGTATAAATACGTGGTTTAGTCAATGGGATCTCACCTAAGATTAAAACTGTTTGTGAGTGCGTAGCTAAGTATTTTACACGGGTAGTGGTACGGAATTTTAATACTATAGTATTTATTAACTGATGCAATACTGTTTTATTTAGTGTAATCGCATTAGAATTTTTTTATTTATTAAACGTAAGTATTTATTAATTTCTTATAAAAATTTTTGTAATTAATTTTTTTCTCGACCTGACGTCTCGATTATATGATTTTTTTTTCAAATTTTTATTTACACGTCATTGACACTTAAAGTATTGACCAGCATTTATTATAAAAAGATGTCGTTGTTTGGATACGTCAACACGATTTTAGCGAAAACTTTAAGTCGTCATTGATTGCGTCAGAAAATTAAACGTATTTCAATATCAATTTATTTTTGTTTAATACAATAATAAAATATCTTTGTAAACACAGGGTATATTATATAAAGGGTGTCTCAAAGTAATTTCAGTTTTTATTTTACGTGAAAATTCCTACGCCTCAATTTAATCACGTAGTTTCTTGTAACAACTAGTATATAATATTATGAAGAGTAGATACAATCATTTACTTCCTTTTGATGATATTTGTTTATTTATTGACGACGCAGTACGTTTTACATAATAAATAGTATGAAGTGTGATAAATATAAAATTCGTGTATTGTTACATTATTAACATTATTGGAAACAAAAGTTTAAAGCAGCCGTAGCAGCGATCGTTCACGATCTTGCGTGAGATATTGAGATTAGAAATAGTAGAAAAACCGGAAACGAGCGGAGGTTACAGCGTTGGTTTAATCGTTGTAATACTGGAGATTTGACGCTTGAAAATCGTTCACGATCTTGCGTGAGATGTTGAGGTTAGAAATAGTAGAAAAACCGGAAACGAGCGGAGGTTACAGCGTTGGTTTAATCGTTGAAATACTGGAGATTTGACGCTTGAAAATCGTTCACGATCTTGCTTGAGATATTGAGGTTAGAAATAGTAGAAAACCGGAAACAAGCGGAGGTTACAGCGTTGGTTTAATCGTTGAAATACTGGAGATTTGACGCTTGAAAATCGTTCACGATCTTACTTGAGATATTGAGGTTAGAAATAGTAGAAAACCGGAAACAAGCGGAGGTTACAGCGTTGGTTTAATCGTTGAAATACTGGAGATTTGACGCTTGAAAATCGTTCACGATCTTGCTTGAGATATTGAGGTTAGAAATAGTAGAAAACCGGAAACAAGCGGAGGTTACAGCGTTGGTTTAATCGTTGAAATACTGGAGATTTGACGCTTGAAAATCGTTCACGATCTTGCTTGAGATATTGAGGTTAGAAATAGTAGAAAACCGCAAACAAGCGGAGGTTACAGCGTTGGTTTAATCGTTGAAATACTGGAGATTTGACGCTTGAAAATCGTTCACGATCTTGCTTGAGATATTGAGGTTAGAAATAGTAGAAAACCGGAAACAAGCGGAGGTTACAGCGTTGGTTTAATCGTTGAAATACTGGAGATTTGACGGTTGAAAAACGGTTACGATCTTGCGTGAGATATTGTGGTTAGAAATAGTAGAAAAACCGGAAACGAGCGGAGGTTACAGCGTTGGTTTAATCGTTGTAATACTGGAGATTTGACGCTTGAATATCGTTCACGATCTTGCGTGAGATATTGAGGTTAGAAATAGTAGAAAAACCGAAAACGAGCGGAGGTTACAGCGTTGGTTTAATCGTTGAAATACTGGAGATTTGACGCTTGAAAATCGTTCACGATTTTGCGTGAGATATTGAGATTAGAAATAGTAGAAAAACCGGAAACGAGCGGATGTTACAGCGTTGGTTTAATCGTTGTAATACTGGAGATTTGACGCTTGAAAATCGTTCACGATCTTGCGTGAGATGTTGAGGTTAGAAATAGTAGAAAAACCGGAAACGAGCGGAGGTTACAGCGTTGGTTTAATCGTTGTAATACTGGAGATTTGAAGCTTGAAAATCGTTCACGATCTTGCGTGAGATATTGAGGTTAGAAATAGTAGAAAAACCGAAAACGAGCGGAGGTTACAGCGTTGGTTTCATCGTTGTAATACTGGAGATTTGACGCTTGAAAATCGTTCACGATCTTGCTTGAGATATTGAGGTTAGAAATAGTAGAAAACCGGAAACAAGCGGAGGTTACAGCGTTGGTTTAATCGTTGAAATACTGGAGATTTGACACTTGAAAATCGTTCACGATCTTACTTGAGATATTGAGGTTAGAAATAGTAGAAAACCGAAAACGAGCGGAGGTTACAGCGTTGGTTTAATCGTTGAAATACTGGAGATTTGACGCTTGAAAATCGTTCACGATCTTGCTTGAGATATTGAGGTTAGAAATAGTAGAAAACCGGAAACAAGCGGAGGTTACAGCGTTGGTTTAATCGTTGAAATACTGGAGATTTGACGCTTGAAAATCGTTCACGATCTTGCTTGAGATATTGAGGTTAGAAATAGTAGAAAACCGGAAACAAGCGGAGGTTACAGCGTTGGTTTAATCGTTGAAATACTGGAGATTTGACGCTTGAAAATCGTTCACGATCTTACTTGAGATATTGAGGTTAGAAATAGTAGAAAACCGAAAACGAGCGGAGGTTACAGCGTTGGTTTAATCGTTGAAATACTGGAGATTTGACACTTGAAAATCGTTCACGATCTTGCGTGAGATATTGAGGTTAGAAATAGTAGAAAAACCGAAAACGAGCGGAGGTTACAGCGTTGGTTTAATCGTTGAAATACTGGAGATTTGACGCTTGAAAATCGTTCACGATCTTGCGTGAGATATTGAGATTAGAAATAGTAGAAAAACCGGAAACGAGCGGAGGTTACAGCGTTGGTTTAATCGTTGTAATACTGGAGATTTGACGCTTGAAAATCGTTCACGATCTTGCTTGAGATATTGAGGTTAGAAATAGTAGAAAACCGGAAACAAGCGGAGGTTACAGCGTTGGTTTAATCGTTGAAATACTGGAGATTTGACGGTTGAAAAACGGTTACGATCTTGCGTGAGATATTGTGGTTAGAAATAGTAGAAAAACCGGAAACGAGCGGAGGTTACAGCGTTGGTTTAATCGTTGTAATACTGGAGATTTGACGCTTGAATATCGTTCACGATCTTGCGTGAGATATTGAGGTTAGAAATAGTAGAAAAACCGAAAACGAGCGGAGGTTACAGCGTTGGTTTAATCGTTGAAATACTGGAGATTTGACGCTTGAAAATCGTTCACGATTTTGCGTGAGATATTGAGATTAGAAATAGTAGAAAAACCGGAAACGAGCGGATGTTACAGCGTTGGTTTAATCGTTGTAATACTGGAGATTTGACGCTTGAAAATCGTTCACGATCTTGCGTGAGATGTTGAGGTTAGAAATAGTAGAAAAACCGGAAACGAGCGGAGGTTACAGCGTTGGTTTAATCGTTGTAATACTGGAGATTTGAAGCTTGAAAATCGTTCACGATCTTGCGTGAGATATTGAGGTTAGAAATAGTAGAAAAACCGAAAACGAGCGGAGGTTACAGCGTTGGTTTCATCGTTGTAATACTGGAGATTTGACGCTTGAAAATCGTTCACGATCTTGCTTGAGATATTGAGGTTAGAAATAGTAGAAAACCGGAAACAAGCGGAGGTTACAGCGTTGGTTTAATCGTTGAAATACTGGAGATTTGACGCTTGAAAATCGTTCACGATCTTGCTTGAGATATTGAGGTTAGAAATAGTAGAAAACCGGAAACAAGCGGAGGTTACAGCGTTGGTTTAATCGTTGAAATACTGGAGATTTGACGGTTGAAAAACGGTTACGATCTTGCGTGAGATATTGTGGTTAGAAATAGTAGAAAAACCGGAAACGAGCGGAGGTTACAGCGTTGGTTTAATCGTTGAAATACTGGAGATTTGACGCTTGAAAATCGTTCACGATCTTGCGTGAGATGTTGAGGTTAGAAATAGTAGAAAAACCGGAAACGAGCGGAGGTTACAGCGTTGGTTTAATCGTTGTAATACTGGAGATTTGACGCTTGAAAATCGTTCACGATATTGCGTGAGATATTGAGGTTAGAAATAGTAGAAAAACCGGAAACGAGCGGAGGTTACAGCGTTGGTTTAATCGTTGAAATACTGGAGATTTGACGCTTGAAAATCGTTCACGATCTTGCTTGAGATATTGAGGTTAGAAATAGTAGAAAACCGGAAACAAGCGGAGGTTACAGCGTTGGTTTAATCGTTGAAATACTGGAGATTTGACGCTTGAAAATCGTTCACGATATTGCGTGAGATATTGAGGTTAGAAATAGTAGAAAACCGGAAACAAGCGGAGGTTACAGCGTTGGTTTAATCGTTGAAATACTGGAGATTTGACGCTTGAAAATCGTTCACGATCTTGCTTGAGATATTGAGGTTAGAAATAGTAGAAAACCGGAAACAAGCGGAGGTTACAGCGTTGGTTTAATCGTTGAAATACTGGAGATTTGACGCTTGAAAATCGTTCACGATCTTGCTTGAGATATTGAGGTTAGAAATAGTAGAAAACCGCAAACAAGCGGAGGTTACAGCGTTGGTTTAATCGTTGAAATACTGGAGATTTGACGCTTGAAAATCGTTCACGATCTTGCTTGAGATATTGAGGTTAGAAATAGTAGAAAACCGGAAACAAGCGGAGGTTACAGCGTTGGTTTAATCGTTGAAATACTGGAGATTTGACGGTTGAAAAACGGTTACGATCTTGCGTGAGATATTGTGGTTAGAAATAGTAGAAAAACCGGAAACGAGCGGAGGTTACAGCGTTGGTTTAATCGTTGTAATACTGGAGATTTGACGCTTGAATATCGTTCACGATCTTGCGTGAGATATTGAGGTTAGAAATAGTAGAAAAACCGAAAACGAGCGGAGGTTACAGCGTTGGTTTAATCGTTGAAATACTGGAGATTTGACGCTTGAAAATCGTTCACGATCTTGCGTGAGATATTGAGATTAGAAATAGTAGAAAAACCGGAAACGAGCGGATGTTACAGCGTTGGTTTAATCGTTGTAATACTGGAGATTTGACGCTTGAAAATCGTTCACGATCTTGCGTGAGATGTTGAGGTTAGAAATAGTAGAAAAACCGGAAACGAGCGGAGGTTACAGCGTTGGTTTAATCGTTGTAATACTGGAGATTTGAAGCTTGAAAATCGTTCACGATCTTGCGTGAGATATTGAGGTTAGAAATAGTAGAAAAACCGAAAACGAGCGGAGGTTACAGCGTTGGTTTCATCGTTGTAATACTGGAGATTTGACGCTTGAAAATCGTTCACGATCTTGCTTGAGATATTGAGGTTAGAAATAGTAGAAAACCGGAAACAAGCGGAGGTTACAGCGTTGGTTTAATCGTTGAAATACTGGAGATTTGACGCTTGAAAATCGTTCACGATCTTGCTTGAGATATTGAGGTTAGAAATAGTAGAAAACCGGAAACAAGCGGAGGTTACAGCGTTGGTTTAATCGTTGAAATACTGGAGATTTGACGGTTGAAAAACGGTTACGATCTTGCGTGAGATATTGTGGTTAGAAATAGTAGAAAAACCGGAAACGAGCGGAGGTTACAGCGTTGGTTTAATCGTTGTAATACTGGAGATTTGACGCTTGAATATCGTTCACGATCTTGCGTGAGATATTGAGGTTAGAAATAGTAGAAAAACCGAAAACGAGCGGAGGTTACAGCGTTGGTTTAATCGTTGAAATACTGGAGATTTGACGCTTGAAAATCGTTCACGATCTTGCGTGAGATATTGAGATTAGAAATAGTAGAAAAACCGGAAACGAGCGGATGTTACAGCGTTGGTTTAATCGTTGTAATACTGGAGATTTGACGCTTGAAAATCGTTCACGATCTTGCGTGAGATGTTGAGGTTAGAAATAGTAGAAAAACCGGAAACGAGCGGAGGTTACAGCGTTGGTTTAATCGTTGTAATACTGGAGATTTGACGCTTGAAAATCGTTCACGATCTTGCGTGAGATATTGAGGTTAGAAATAGTAGAAAAACCGAAAACGAGCGGAGGTTACAGCGTTGGTTTCATCGTTGTAATACTGGAGATTTGACGCTTGAATATCGTTCACGATCTTGCGTAAGATATTGAGGTTAGAAATAGTAGAAAAACCGAAAACGAGCGGAGGTTACAGCGTTGGTTTAATCGTTGAAATACTGGAGATTTGACGCTTGAAAATCGTTCACGATCTTGCCTAAGATATTGAAGTTAGAAATAGTAGAAAAACCGGAAACGAGCGGAGGTTACAGCGTTGGTTTAATCGTTGTAATACTGGAGACTTGACGCTTGAAAATCGATCACGATCTTGCGTGAGATGTTGAGGTTAGAAATAGTAGAAAAACCGGAAACGAGCGGAGGTTACAGCGTTGGTTTAATCGTTGTAATACTGGAGATTTGACGCTTGAAAATCGTTCACGATCTTGCTTGAGATATTGAGGTTAGAAATAGTAGAAAACCGGAAACAAGCGGAGGTTACAGCGTTGGTTTAATCGTTGAAATACTGGAGATTTGACGCTTGAAAATCGTTCACGATCTTGCTTGAGATATTGAGGTTAGAAATAGTAGAAAACCGGAAACAAGCGGAGGTTACAGCGTTGGTTTAATCGTTGAAATACTGGAGATTTGACGGTTGAAAAACGGTTACGATCTTGCGTGAGATATTGTGGTTAGAAATAGTAGAAAAACCGGAAACGAGCGGAGGTTACAGCGTTGGTTTAATCGTTGTAATACTGGAGATTTGACGCTTGAATATCGTTCACGATCTTGCGTGAGATATTGAGGTTAGAAATAGTAGAAAAACCGAAAACGAGCGGAGGTTACAGCGTTGGTTTAATCGTTGAAATACTGGAGATTTGACGCTTGAAAATCGTTCACGATCTTGCGTGAGATATTGAGATTAGAAATAGTAGAAAAACCGGAAACGAGCGGATGTTACAGCGTTGGTTTAATCGTTGTAATACTGGAGATTTGACGCTTGAAAATCGTTCACGATCTTGCGTGAGATGTTGAGGTTAGAAATAGTAGAAAAACCGGAAACGAGCGGAGGTTACAGCGTTGGTTTAATCGTTGTAATACTGGAGATTTGACGCTTGAAAATCGTTCACGATCTTGCGTGAGATATTGAGGTTAGAAATAGTAGAAAAACCGAAAACGAGCGGAGGTTACAGCGTTGGTTTCATCGTTGTAATACTGGAGATTTGACGCTTGAATATCGTTCACGATCTTGCGTAAGATATTGAGGTTAGAAATAGTAGAAAAACCGAAAACGAGCGGAGGTTACAGCGTTGGTTTAATCGTTGAAATACTGGAGATTTGACGCTTGAAAATCGTTCACGATCTTGCCTAAGATATTGAAGTTAGAAATAGTAGAAAAACCGGAAACGAGCGGAGGTTACAGCGTTGGTTTAATCGTTGTAATACTGGAGACTTGACGCTTGAAAATCGATCACGATCTTGCGTAAGATATTGAGGCTAGAAATAGTAGAAAAACCGGAAACGAGCGGAGGTTACAGCGTTGGTTTAATTGTTGAAATACTGGAGGTTTGACGCTTGAAAATCGTTCACGATCTTTCGTAAGATATTGAGGTTAGAAATAGTAGAAAAACCGGAAACGAGCGGAGGTTACAGCGTTGGTTTAATCGTTGTAATACTGGAGACTTGACGCTTGAAAATCGATCACGATCTTGCGTGAGATAATGGATCGTATCTTAAAGAAAAAGTTTATGCTACAGAGGGAAATTTACCTCAAGAATTGGAAGACAGAATTCACTTTAATGTACACATAGCTGACTCCCAACCAATTCTATTTTGTGTTGTGGCCTTCTTAAAAATTGTCATCTTGTAAAAGTGTTGATGTCGCAATGGAATTAGTTAGTAGTTTGCTTGGAGTTGGGGAATCCACGATGAAAGTCAGCGATGAAACAAATTGCTTGTAATCAATGATTTAAAATTTAAAAAACTGAGATTACAAAAAAGTGGCAAAATTCTTTGGAGTTCCCCAGTAGAATGATGTAAAGCAAAGTTCCATACCGATAGAGGTAATTAGGTTAGGTTATGTTTATTTGACAATTAAAATCCCCAGGTACATAATTTTCAATCACGAGTTGTCTAATCTTCATGACAACCACGATCACGAGTTGGCACATCGTAAGTTGTGTTAGGGAATCCACGATAAAATGTGGCGAGCTTCAAACAGAACATGAAAAGAACATTACTTCTGATTCTGTAAAAAGTTATGGTGAATGTCCGAACTCTCCAGAAATAATGGAAATTTAGTTAATTAGTTTGCCTTGAAGATTTTTATGGAAGAATTTCCACAGATAAAAACTTTTGAGGCCACGATACAGTCAATTTCCGGAAGTCCTGAGAGGAACAGAAGTCTTCAGTCCATCAACTCTCCACTGTAAACCAGAACAAACCGTTTCGAGTGTTTGATATAGTCTGATATTCAAATGGATTTTCAAAACTCCTCAAAAAATATAAATTTTTTATGTATTACTGAAGGTCCTTGAATATTTTACAAAAAAAATCAAATTACCATGATTTTGTATATGCTAATCTAGCTTTGTTTATTGTAACAAGAGTCACAAAACAAGTTTTAGCTTGTCTGATGTTAAAACGTGTCAATTGCCGAAGATATGGTATATATTATCCATTATATAAATTCATTTCAGATGTTGATAAACTGTTTATTAGAAGCATGTTTTATGAATATAAAAATAAGATACCCAAAAAGAACAAGAACTTAAAACACGTTTTTATTTTTAATTTTTTTATTATTCATTATGTTGTTTAAGAATAATGTTGTATAAGAAATGGTTTTTTCCATTTTTAATTTGTTTAGATAGAAAAAAATTAAATTTATTCTGTTTTTAAATTACCTATATACATTACGTGTTTTTTTTTTCATTTTTGTTTATTAAAATTTTTGTCTATTTATAAAAGCCTGAGCCAAAACTTCCCATATAATAATATTAAACTAACTAGAAAGGTAAATAAGTTATATTTTAATTAAATAATGCCGACAAAAATCGACTTTTGAATGCTCTTTCTGAAAATTTACGAGGGTTGTCACTTAAGTTTTGAGATCAACAAATAAAAACGATTATTAATAATTGGAAATGGCTTTATTGTTTTTCAAATAATTCTCCACTAAGGTCAATAAACTTTTGCATGCGTTTGAATCAAATTTCGAAGCATTTTTTCCATTCCGATTGAGCTACCACCAAAACATGTGATTTAAACGCAGACCCTTATAAATTATTTTTTTACGAAGATACCCTTAAAGATATGAAAATAGTTTCTATTCGGTTGCTTTAAGTAAATTCAGAGGTATTTGAATCTATGTTGAAAAATTCTTAACTTTATACAGGGTGTGTATAAAAAGTGTTCAAAGTTTAACTTCATAAATATCAAATTTCCTTATTTTTTTAAATAGAGCCACCCGGATTTTTCCATTTTAATGCATTCAGAGGTAAAAAATAAGGCCAATTCATGTATACTTTCCTATAGCTAACCCGTACCGTTATTCAGTTATTAAATGTTTTCTGTAAATTTTTAGAGATGAAGGTGTTTTATTTTTATAATAATTTATAAACTCAAATATCTCGGAAACGACTAAAAGTTTAGGTATAGGAAAGTATACATGAATTTGTATTATTTTTGACCTCTGAATGCATTAAAATAGAAAAAACCAGGTGGTTCTATTTAAAAAAATGAAGAAATTTGATATTTATAAAGTTAAACTTTGAACACTTTTTATACACACCCTGTATAAAATTAAGAATTTTTTGACTGACTTTACGTAAAGCAACCGAATAGAAACTATTTTCATATCTGTAAGGGTATCTTCGTCAAAAATAATTTATATTATAAGGGTCTGCAACAGTCAAATTTTTTACAAAAAAATTAATTACACAAAAAGTATGCATTTTTCGAAAAAAGTTTTTAAACAAAAGTACACTAAAATTTTACGTAGTTTTCAAATATGTATTAATATATAGGGTGTTCTATTCAAAATAACAAAGTTACAGTCGATTTCATGATTTTACTATAAGAATTTTCTCATATACAGATAGTTTTAACTCGTCGTGGGACAGTCTGTATATCATTACGCAATCCATAAAGATACTTCCAATATGTTTTTTTTGATAGTTAAACATTTATTTCAAAATTTCTTTTACATTGTTGAGAGAAAAACATAAAATTTTTAAACTTGGCTACTTCTCATAATGATACGAAAAAAAAAATTGGTACGTGATTGGGGTCGCGTTCATTTCTGTCCCTTAAGCAAAAAGATCAGGTATCAGTTTATGCCTCTCAACTTCTCAGAAAGAAATACGTGAGCTTACAAACGTTCGCTATGTCACATGATTAAAATTCTTTACAAATTATCAAGGTTTTAAATTGTTGTATTTTAGATCAACCCATTCACTACGGATATTATTAAGTTTTTTTCTAAAAAGATTGTGACGTTTAAAAAATACTTAGAATATTAAAATTCAATTACAATTTTCTCTTTAGTTTCCTTCGTTATTTTTTGCTTGGGTGGGAATCTACAACAACAAAAAACAATGTTGAATCGAATTCTGAGGCACTCCTCAAATATTTTTTGTTTCTTATATTCAATATTTATATAACAAACGTGATAAATAACGTTTTAATTTAATTCAACTCCTAAAAACTACTGAAAATGAATTGTTGCTTCTGATATAATGAAATGTTTCTACAATTTTTTACCCCCTATAAATATTAAACCTTTTAAACTTCATACTTTATAGATAATTAAAAATATTTATTTTACAACATTAAATTAAGTATAAAATTAACATGATTTTTAAAGTATACATCAATAATTTAACTTTATAATTCGTCTATTCGGTTTTTTAATAATAACTCGGCTTCCCTTTAAGCTTTTTGCATTCATCTATGCATCATTTTGTAGGGAATTTCATAAGCTACAACACCATTTGAGTTGTAACCCTGTAATCTAGACCCTTTTCTTCAGAGAATTTTCATGTTAAAGGGTAAAAAAGACTCTACCTTGGCATTGAAATCAATACTTTAAACGCTTATATCTCGTTTAATTTTCAAGCTACGTGAGTTTAAAAAAAAGCAAAATGTTCAGTAAAATAAAAGCTAAATTTTAGTTACAAAAAATTCTTTCGTTGATCCAATAGTTTTTGAGATATTTTGAAAAAATAACGTTTCTTTTAAAAAGTCGAAAAAAAAATTTCACATTAAACAACTTTTTTCAAAATATATGTGTTCCAAACCATTCAAACTTTTGGAACGTGTTGTTAGGGCTTAAATAAAGATAATTTTACATGGGCTACGATTAATTTTAATTTTGCCGCGTATGGTATAATTTACAGACATTTTTTTTTCAAATTCGAGTTACTTAACTTATTTTCATCATAACTCGCTTAATTTTCATGCTAGACGATTTTATAAAAGCTCATTTTAAAGGTCTGGAAAAGTACTTTAAAAAAGTATATTACAATTTTTTATGAAAAATCGATAGTTTTTCCGTTATTTGAGCTCAAACCTTTGCATAAATTTACAAAAAAGAAAAAATTGGCTTTCAGTGACTCACAAATTGGTGAATATTATGTAAAAAATTCAATCTAAAGTGACTAATTTTTTTGTTTTTCTATAAACTGCAATTTTGATGAGAATAATTTTTTCCAGAAAATGTGTAATTTTCGAGTTTTTCGTGAAAAAATGTTGAAAAACGTGTTTTTTTTTTAAATTTTCAATCGCGAATAACTCAGAAATTATTGAGTTCAATAAAAAACTTCATTTCACATTTTCTTCATAAAATTCAATTGTCTATTAATTCCTGGTATTATTTCGAAAGTTTAAATTTCCATCCCCGAGTAAGGGTGGTATTCACCCCTGGGTAGAAGCATATATTGGCACCAAATCAAGTTTGTTTTTTGTATCATTTTCGAGGTGATTTGCTTGGTTCACTGTACTAATTTTTGAATACATAACTTCGTAATTTTATTCAGCTAGTATAACCCCAGCTCCGCAGAGGTGCTATTCCTATATCAGGACCTACTCCAACAAACCCCTCCCCCCTCACAAAAATTCTCCTTATCATACCAAACTTTAACCTCTCTCTCAGCAAATATACTTAAAATGAAGATTGGTCCTGGTAAATACCCCGCCCATCTTGCCAAGCTGGGTATTATACAATCAACAGCGGATTACGAAACTATGTTTACTGAGTGTCAACAACAATTTCCGAATTCACCGCTACCAAATCGTTCATCAATGTGAAATAAGTATCAGAAATTCTTAAAAACGGGCTCTGTTGCCGACGCGTAGTGGTCTGGACAACGAATATATGGAAAGAGTGGCGCTGGCGTCCACGTTTTCCTCCACGCACTTCCCGAGGATGATTTCGATCCTCACGTTTCATAGGAGAAGAATTAAAACTTCCTGGGCTGCGTTTTTGGCTAGATATCCATGCGGGAGGTCTCGTGGTTCCGTACTTTTTTGAGGGCAACGTAACAGGCCAAACTGGAAAGATTTACGTGGGCAAATGAACACTCGCTAATATCCGTCATTTCATGCAGGATGGAGTTTCGCGGTACTTAATGTTCATTTTGGAGAATGGATTCGTTGAGTGGTCTGACACCTTGAGATTTCTTCCCGTGGGACCTTCTCGAGGAGCGCGTTTTTGTAAAAAAATTTGAAACTCTTCGCGGACAATTTTCGTAATTTCTTTTGATGAATTAATTTTGATTGTTTTGTTGCAGATGTTACTATCAGTATTATTTATTGCTTTCACTTTCAACCACTTCGAATGTAGAAGGATAGTCGACGATATTAGTAACGATGTAGGTAGTAGCGCAGAGGAAAACCTCAGTTTTTCAACGGGGGAATGGGTGAAGATCAATAATCCTCCGGTTGTTGTTATGAATAAAAAAGTCGGATCTCATATGGAACTTCATTGCGAAGCAATGGGCTCGCCGCCTCCCACCATCGAATGGTACAAATCGAATAGAAAAATCACCGAAAATGAGGCATTCGAAACTAATATAGTAGCTAGGAATCCAGCTTTGGCACAGGTAAGGAACCTTTATATATTATACGAGAGAATCATTGTTTTAAATAAAATTCAAAGTACTACAATTTATTTCAATGTTAAATCGATCACCGGGAATATTTAGGGAAGATCCAAACGATATGTAGAAGACAAGAAGACTTGTTAATAAAAAATGACTGCTGGTCCAATTTTCAAGTCTATTTCTTCGCAGCCCTTTAGGCAATGTTCCAATGTACCCCAATAGTTTGTAGCTTCAGAAATTTCATGTCCTCACGATGATAACAACGACAATAACCTTGAATTTACAGAACTAATAATCATATGGACATGGGGTTATTTTTATCGTGTATGTCTATTCAATACTCAAATTCGTTCCCCACCTAGCATATATTGAATGATGGATTTGATGTTGTTGGAACGGAACAGGGAAAGCAGAAAAACTTGTAGGAAGACCAGAAAGCAGAGTCAGGTTTTTTTTAGCAAATTAGGGCGTGAAGAAATTGTCTAAAATGCCGAAAAAGACAGCACGGATACCGAGTTGCTCTTGTCAACTAACGCGGATACATTTTACGAGAGTCACTATGGACTAAGTCAAAGTCCGTTTCATCTGCAGGCAAGGTGATGGCGGCGTTTTTAGGGATACGCGTGGCATAATTTCATTGAAAAGAAAAAAACTATCAACGTCGAGTATTATGCGAACTTATTGCAACGTTTGAGCGAATAAATCAAGCAAAAACTACCGAATTGAGCTAAGAACAAAATTTTGTTTCATCAAGACAATGCACCAGGTCACACATCCGTTATTGCAATAGCCAAAATTAATGAATCAAAGTTGGAATTGTACCCCATGCACCCTATTCGCCAGATTTAGACACCTCGGATTATTTTCTGTTCCCAGACTTGAAAAAATGTCTTTTTGATCAAAGATTTACATTTTTCATATACTATACATCTTCTATATTCTTCTATCAATATCCATTTTCAAGAAAATCTTCAGAACGAATCATACGATTATCAAAACAGAAACTAACCGTCCAAAATGGCTACAAATTTTAATGAAAATCCCTCAAACTCATGCGTAAATGTATCCCCACTTATATTTGGTGAGTGCTGACATCTTCATATTGATGTCAGAAACTTTGTAAACAAACCTCGGCCAAAATTAAAGAATCAAATTTGTATTGCCATCTCATGCACCCTATTCGCCAGATTTAGACACCTCGGATTATTTTCTGTTCCCAGACTTGAAAAAATGTCTTTTTGATCAAAGATTTACATTTTTCATATACTATACATCTTCTATATTCTTCTATCAATATTCATTTTCAAGAAAATCTTCAGAACGAATCATACGATTATCAAAACAGAAACTAACCGTCCAAAATGGCTACAAATTTTAATGAAAATCCCTCAAACTCATGCGTAAATGTATCCCCACTTATATTTGGTGAGTGCTGACATCTTCATATTGATGTCAGAAACTTTGTAAACAAACCTCGGCCAAAATTAAAGAATCAAATTTGTATTGCCATCTCATGCACCCTATTCGCCAGATTTAGACACCTCGGATTATTTTCTATTCTCAGATTTGAAAAAATGAATCGGTGGCTTATTATAAAAAGGGTATCAAACTTATTGAACATCGCTGGGATGGGAAGTATGGAGCTAAAAGGAGATTACGATTCAAAAATTTTTGGGATTCCTTTGTTGGGCCGTCTACTTCTGGCACCATTCTCGTATTAAACAATGACAACTCAATATTGGTTAAAACAGAATAGCACACCTTTTTGTACCGAAACAATTTGCCACAGGTCGATCAAGTCAAAATTTTTGGACACTTCTAAACAGTGCAGGAAATATTTTTTTGTTAGTTCCTCCAAGACGAACGTCGCTTTTTTTTCGCAGATCCAACAGACTCAAATTTTGTTCCTTGTAACACAGATTTGACTTTATGAAAGATTCAATCGCAATCAAAGTGTCAATACCGATATTTTGCAACCTTCTTCTTGTTCAAATGTGAGAATTATAGGCACACATTTTTCGCATGTTAAAATTTCCATTACCCGAACGTGAATCATCTTCAACATATTCTTGGCAATCTTGGACACGTTTAAGCCACTCAAAAACACGTGAACGCAACAAATATTCTGTATGAAATTTCAGAACAATCTGTTTAGGTTAAGTTAGGTTAGGTTTATTTTTACTTCGATCATTTTTACTACAAAACAAATAAAAACGAAGGCTACGGCTACACTGCTTTGTGTACAGACACAAATTTTACTAAAAATCACTCAACGCATGCGTAAATATATAACCACAGAAATTTTGTAAACAAATTTCGTCTAACAAACCTCGCCCAAAATTAATGAATTGAAGTTCGAATTGTTACCTCATGCACCCTATTCGGTAGATTTAGCCCCCTCGGATTATTTTCTGTTCCCAGACGTGAAAAAATGGATTGGTGATCAAAGATTTACATTTTTCATTTAAGAAAATTCTCACAACGAATCATACGAATTTGTTTAGGTTAGGTTACAGGTTACAGTTAGGTTACAAAACAGCCACTATATAAACTAACTATACGGCTACACTGCTTTGTCTACAGACACAGTAGACATCGCGTTCGATTGAGTAGGTATCAGACTAAACAACTGACATTCGTTAGCCTTTGGCGTATGCGTACTTTTTCTGTAGCAGCGCTTAATATCTACACCGTATACTAGAAGTCTTAGATATAACGAGAGACGACTAATTGTGGATCAGGGGCCCCTCTAATTAGTTTAATTTATTAACTTTGCGAGTTATTAAATATACGGTTGAATATTTTGTGACAAAACTATTGGGGCACGTGTTATAATTGAATGATAGTCCGATTTTATGTTTGATTATGTTCTTTCACGATATTTTCCATTTCAGGTAACGTCTCGATTAGTCATAAATTACTTACTACCTCGTCATCAGGATATTTATCGATGTGTAGCAGAGTCTGGTTCGAAGGTAGACACGGCGGCGACTAAACTGATAGTTACAGATGGTAGAGAAATGAATTTTACGCAATTATTAAATGCAAAAATTCTCGGAGCGCATCATTTACCTCGCGTAACTTTTTGGGCCAGTACATACATGGACGTTATCGGTAAGTTTTCGGAATTTTAATTTCGAATTATTATCAATATTAAGTATCCGAAAAAATCTCCAGAAAGGATACCAACAGTGAACTACGGAGGCCAAACGTGGATTCTTAACAAAGCAGACGAAGAGAATTGAAAGAAAAATACTTAGGAGATAAAAAAGGGGGAGATTTATGGCTGAGAAGAGTGAAAAATGCGATCTTCTCAAGTTCACGTCCACAATTTCGCAAAGAACTTATTACGTGGTACTGGAAAGTACCATTATTAACTATTCCCCATAAGAGATGTTATATCTTTTATCGAAAACATTGATTTACGATCAAAAATTTTTTATTACTTTGGATCATTTGAGCAGTATTCTTTGTTCTTCTCAGCACTGCGAGTCAGTAGACTTGTTGTACTCTCAAATGTTTGTATTGGAATCCAAATTAATGGCAGGAAATCCATTCCTGTGGACAAAAATTTGAACATTGTTGCACAGTCTTATAATTGTGCTCTAAATGTATTTAAGCATAAATACCCCTTTTTGTTAATTCTTTCAGCATTTTGACGGTTATTTGGTTAATACCCAGTGATTTTGTCGATTATTTTCATTATGTACTTCTTTGGGAGTCATTGCTTTCATGGAAAGTCTTGCATTGAGTGGATTTGATACGTTTGGTTTCACTTTTTTATCTAAATAGTGACTTATCGGTTAGAAAACTGTAGTAGTGATCTACAGATAAATTTACTTTCTCTTCAACGCTTCTAGCTCATGGTTCAAGTCGATTATAGTTGGTAGTAACGCAGAATGGTCAAATCTGATTGGTATACCAGCATTTTTTTGCCAGGCGTGTTAAAAACCAATCGCAGAATACGAATCATTCTCCATCACGACAATGCCAACTCACACATATCAGTTCAAACAAAAACGTTTTTAAACAGTCCAAAAATCGAATAGATGGGTCATTCGGCGTACAGTCTTTCAAGGAAAGTCTTACACTGATTTGATTTGATACGTTTGGTTTCACTTTTTTATCTAAATAGTGACTTATCGGTTAGAAAACTGTAGTAGTGATCTACAGATAAATTTACTTTCTCTTCAACGCTTCTAGCTCATGGTTCAAGTCGATTATAGTTGGTAGCAACGCAGAATGGTCAATTCTGATTGGTATACCAGCATTTTTTTGCCAGACGTGCTAAAAAAATTTAGGAAACCAATCGCAGAAGACGAATCATTCTCCATCCCGACAATGCCAACTCACACACATCAGTTCAAACAAAAACGTTTTTAAACACTCCAAAAATCGAATAGATGGGTCATTCGGCGTACAGTCTTTCAAGGAAAGTTTTACACTGATTGGATTTGATACGTTTGGTTTCACTTTTTTATCTAAATAGTGACTTATCGGTTAGAAAACTGTAGTAGTGATCTACAGATAAATTTACTTTCTCTTCAACGCTTCTAGCTCATGGTTCAAGTCGATTATAGTTGGTAGCAACGCAGAATGATCAAATCTGATTGGTATACCAGCATGTTTTTGTCAGACGTGCTAAAAAAATTTAGGAAACCAATCGCAGAAGACGAATCATTCTCCATCACGACAATGCCAACTCACACACATCAGTTCAAACAAAAACGTTTTTAAACGGTCCAAAAATCGAATAGATGGGTCATTCGGCGTACAGTCTTTCAAGGAAAGTCTTACACTGATTGGATTTGATACGTTTGGTTTCACTTTTTTATCTAAATAGTGACTTATCGCTTAGAAAACTGTAGTAGTGATCTACAGATAAATTTACTTTCTCTTCAACGCTTCTAGCTCACGGTTCAAGTCGATTATAGTTGGTAGTAACGCAGAATGGTCAAATCTGATTGGTATACCAGCATTTTTTTGCCAGGCGTGTTAAAAACCAATCGTAGAATACGAATCATTCTCCATCACGACAATGCCAACTCACACACATCAGTTCAAACAAAAACGTTTTTAAACAGTCCAAAAATCGAATAGATGGGTCATTCGGCGTACAGTCTTTCAAGGAAAGTCTTACACTGATTTGATTTGATACGTTTGGTTTCACTTTTTTATCTAAATAGTGACTTATCGGTTAGAAAACTGTAGTAGTGATCTACAGATAAATTTACTTTCTCTTCAACGCTTCTAGCTCATGGTTCAAGTCGATTATAGTTGGTAGTAACGCAGAATGGTCAAATCTGATTGGTATACCAGCATTTTTTTGCCAAGCGTGTTAAAAACCAATCGCAGAATACGAATCATTCTCCATCACGACAATGCCAACTCACACATATCAGTTCAAACAAAAACGTTTTTAAACAGTCCAAAAATCGAATAGATGGGTCATTCGGCGTACAGTCTTTCAAGGAAAGTCTTACACTGATTTGATTTGATACGTTTGGTTTCACTTTTTTATCTAAATAGTGACTTATCGGTTAGAAAACTGTAGTACTGATCTACAGATAAATTTACTTTCTCTTCAACGCTTCTAGCTCATGGTTCAAGTCGATTATAGTTGGTAGCAACGCAGAATGATCAAATCTGATTGGTATACCAGCATGTTTTTGTCAGACGTGCTAAAAAAATTTAGGAAACCAATCGCAGAAGACGAATCATTCTCCATCACGACAATGCCAACTCACACACATCAGTTCAAACAAAAACGTTTTTAAACGGTCCAAAAATCGAATAGATGGGTCATTCGGCGTACAGTCTTTCAAGGAAAGTCTTACACTGATTGGATTTGATACGTTTGGTTTCACTTTTTTATCTAAATAGTGACTTATCGCTTAGAAAACTGTAGTAGTGATCTACAGATAAATTTACTTTCTCTTCAACGCTTCTAGCTCACGGTTCAAGTCGATTATAGTTGGTAGTAACGCAGAATGGTCAAATCTGATTGGTATACCAGCATTTTTTTGCCAGGCGTGTTAAAAACCAATCGTAGAATACGAATCATTCTCCATCACGACAATGCCAACTCACACACATCAGTTCAAACAAAAACGTTTTTAAACAGTCCAAAAATCGAATAGATGGGTCATTCGGCGTACAGTCTTTCAAGGAAAGTCTTACACTGATTTGATTTGATACGTTTGGTTTCACTTTTTTATCTAAATAGTGACTTATCGGTTAGAAAACTGTAGTAGTGATCTACAGATAAATTTACTTTCTCTTCAACGCTTCTAGCTCATGGTTCAAGTCGATTATAGTTGGTAGTAACGCAGAATGGTCAAATCTGATTGGTATACCAGCATTTTTTTGCCAAGCGTGTTAAAAACCAATCGCAGAATACGAATCATTCTCCATCACGACAATGCCAACTCACACATATCAGTTCAAACAAAAACGTTTTTAAACAGTCCAAAAATCGAATAGATGGGTCATTCGGCGTACAGTCTTTCAAGGAAAGTCTTACACTGATTTGATTTGATACGTTTGGTTTCACTTTTTTATCTAAATAGTGACTTATCGGTTAGAAAACTGTAGTACTGATCTACAGATAAATTTACTTTCTCTTCAACGCTTCTAGCTCATGGTTCAAGTCGATTATAGTTGGTAGCAACGCAGAATGATCAAATCTGATTGGTATACCAGCATGTTTTTGTCAGACGTGCTAAAAAAATTTAGGAAACCAATCGCAGAAGACGAATCATTCTCCATCACGACAATGCCAACTCACACACATCAGTTCAAACAAAAACGTTTTTAAACGGTCCAAAAATCGAATAGATGGGTCATTCGGCGTACAGTCTTCGATTGGCACCTTAAGTCTCACGTTTTGAAGGTACCTCAATCGAAATGGAATTGGATCTTAATGGAGACTATCCAGTTATGAACATTTGTTTTTATGTGTTCTCAAAATTTAACTAGCAACCCTCGGAGCAGATTCAGCTGAAGTTGTTAGCTAAATAGTTCTATTGTGCTTTCGATTTCTTCTGGTTCCTCAAGCCATATCTTCAAGTGTACTGCTTCGTTAATTTCGTTAAAGTATATTTCCCAGTCTTTTTTAAAGTTTTTCAATCTTCTTGGTGGAATTTTAATTATGACTGAAGTTCCAACAGAATGTGAACTATGAGTTAGTGTTGGGAGAGTTAAAAGAAAAAGGTTTTTGAACAGTTTTTGTTGGAACTCTTTTACTTTGTTATAAACTAATACTGAATCTTGAGAGAGAGTGAGTGAGAGAGAGATAAACTTTATTGTTTTACAGAGGTCTTTCAAGCAGAAATATCTTTGTCAATCTTCGGAACTTATTAACTGCATTTGTCATTTTTAATTCTGAATGTAGATGATTCAATAGTTTTTTGGCATTTAAAGGCAAAACAAGCAGAGGATAATTTTTTTCAATATGTAGAACAAGAAGTGTGATCGAATTTGAGGATTGTATTAAGTCATTGTTGAGTTGTAGAGGTTGTAAAGCTCCTTTATAAAAACAGGTGTTTAAACAGAGACCATTTGTGGTACAGGTACATATTTCGTTAAAATCAGAAACTTTGGCGTCATTAGTGCATTTATTAGATGGGAAACCTTTGAAAATTTTATGTTTTTCTTTTTTTTTGTCAATATTCAACATCTATCTTTAGGTACAGGGTGAATTTGATTGGCTAGCAATATTTTATTTTATTTGCAGGTAATGATGTCGTTTTGCCTTGTAAATACGTCGGAAATCCAAAACCCAGCGTTATTTGGGTAAATCCTAACAGCAAAATGATCGAAAACAACGAGAAATACTCAGTTTCTCGAGAAGGAGAACTTCGAATAAGATCTATAGAATGGTCTGATATGGGCGCTTACGTGTGTGCGTTAGAAAATTCAGTTGGTGAAGACTCGATAGAAACATTTTTATATCCAATGCAGGTAAATTTACTACTAAAAGTTATAAAAAAATTAATGAAAATTTCTCTGTATACAATCATAAAAAATGAAAAGTTTTCGTAAACATTGACATTATAAATAAAAAAACTGAGTACGATCATTATTATTACAGAATTATCTAATATTGCAGTCACTGAAGCGTTATTATACCGAATTTTTTTACTGTGAACCGTTTTACACGAAATTTTAAGCTCATCTTTAACCTCTAACTTCAAAAGTGCCACCCCTTCTCGTTGGTGTAAATTTTTTTTTCAAAATAACCTCGGATATCGATAGAAGGCTAAATTTTGAGAAAAAATGTTCTATAAAGTTTTTCAAAAAACCCAATACTTTTCAAGTTATTTGCAAATTGAAAATTCGGAATTTTTTCATGTTTTTCATCGGTTTTTTTTGCGAACCTCTCCAAAAATATCCGTTTTAACGATAATTCTCTGATAAAAAAATTGTAGCTGGTAAAAAACTGTACACATCAGTTTTTTATAAAGTGTTCTAAGTGCAATATTAAGCGAGATATTAAAGATAAAGCCGTTTTTTATTTTGTCTGAAATTTAATCGATGTATTCAATGACATCTAGCGGCGAGCAGATGAAATAAGCTTTAAAATGAGCACTGTTAAAAAGACTTCGCCGCGTAAAATAAATCAGCTGTAAATAAAACAAACATTTAATGGTTTTTTCTTTTAAATCAACGGGTTTCGTAAGTGCCATTTCCACCAAAATTAATATTCCGTCTAGAATTAACTTTAATATAAAGAATTTGATGGATTCTAGCAGTTTTAGGACAAATATTTTTCAAAAAAATCACGATTTTAAGAAAAAAAATCCATTTAAAGTATAAAGTATGATATTAATTCGTGTAATTAGTATTGTTTCTGATTATTTAAAGATTTTTTTGTTACAGGGTTCCAAATAATCGACAAACGAGATCGACAATTCTAGTCAAATTTTCTTAAGGACTTCAAAATCGTATTGACTATATTTTTTTAAATTAATTTAAGTATTGATAGATTAATAACTTATATACTTATTTATATAGATGTAAAAAATTCCAATAAAGAGATTTTAAGAAATAGAAATCTTATTTTTTTAAATTTTTTTCGATACTCCGAGGTTCAAGCTTGGTTTTACGCATTCTCAAGAATGCGCAGTATATACAAAGTGTTCCGAACGAAAGAGAAAATGAATATTGTCGGCACCGTAACGTGGGTACGTTTTTTCCCATACCGACTGTCCATATAGGAGTATTACAAATATGTTAAATTTAATATGGAGTGTTAATAAGTTTGGATAGACCAACATGAACGTTACTAACATAATAAGTAATATACTCGATTATAAAGAAGAATGAAATAATTTTCTTAAATTTACTGTAGAATTTTCGATTTTGAAAATGACAGTAATGACAGTCGCAGAGCTCGCAATGCTGCGAGTCCAAGATATACAACGGAACGCTCATTGTGGGGTGGGTGGAGTTAAATATTCCTTATGAAACCTGACATAAGTGAAATTCACTTTTTCTTGCGTCAGCTCATTGACTAAATACATATGCTATTTTCCGTAAAGATTTAATACCTGCGATTCAAATGCTTGCTTAATGTGTAAAACGCGAGTTCAAGCTTTTAAAATCAGAAACGCGGCCGCAATAAAAACAAGCGTCAACGACGGCGCGGCTTGAGAGTCATATTTAATACATCTAACCTAGCAGTGTCCATTATATAATAAGATTTTAATGTGATTTGAACTCTTAAATATATATTTCCAACCATATTTCTTACGTAAGAACGGAATCGATACTATTGGACCAATGAACGTTGTATGTCAATATCGCAATTTTAAAAATGACACTTATGGATTGTGATTGACGCCATTGGTACCGCCACCAAAGCCATTAAATTCATTGGTTTCCGGAAATGGACCAGATTCTAAACATTTTTTGACTCATATTCAGCAGTATTGTTTTCAAATGACGTCATTTGAATAACAAAAAATACAATCGCAACTTACAGCTCAACTAGAAGCCCTAGTTCCATCTACAGGAGAATTAACTAAAATACCAGAGATGTTAACAGTAATTTTGAATATCCCACTATGATTTTCGGATGCTAGATGGCGCCATCGTACTATAATTTATGAAAATTATTTATAAATTGTATTGAAAATACTGAAATCCCTGTTGTGATTGGTATATTTTTCATTTTGATTTTCAAAAATACTCTTAATTATATTTAATTTTGTTTCCCGATTTATTGTACTTTCATAATTATGAACAAGTACGCAAATAATAAAATGATAAACAAAAACATGAAAAATCAGTATGAGCGAAATTTAAATATTAAATAATAACCTAAACCTTTATCTCCCCGGCATTTTATCTAAAGAGATATTTATATTTCATAATTTCTTGTAGACACCTTGTATTATGACATTTGTAGTTTTCTGTGAATGTAGAAAATAAAAAACAAATCAATATCGATTACCTTTCATATTTATTTCGGCGCCATTAATATTTATACCACCTCAAATGTCACTTTGTATAGGGTTTGGCATATTATGTAATCAATATTGATATGAATAAAAACGATCAGTAATTTCGGCTAATTTAATTTTATCAATGACAACTTTTTATATATCTTTAATAAGTATTGTGAAACGTCGAATTTCAAACAAACATTGCAAAAGATAACGACTCCTGACCCAGTTCTACTCACAATCTACTACTGCACATTTAATGCGCTAGCGCTGTTTTTCTCTTTCCTTGTCGTTTATCAAATAGTTGTCAGGCGTTTCCCCTACATTTTCCCCCTCCATCAAATTTATATGCGCTACCAGGTGATGGCGATCCTTTTAGACTATATCAAATACGCCCACTTTTCAATTCAGATAATATAAATTTTTCAAACCTTAATTTTACCAAAAATCACTATATATATAATACAAAAATAAAATTTCCAATGAATTACTTAGCGATTTACTATACTTGCTTCCTTTATAAAATACAAATAAAGTTTTATAACACATGTTTTTATGTAAACAGATATTTAATATGATAATATGTGAATCGAAAAACGAAGAAACTACTTTTATTAAATATACGTAATGTCAATTTTTAAAGATTGTTTACGACAAATCAAGTTAATACCTCACAGAAGGAATAAAATCAGTATGACCCTAGTTTAAAATACAACAAGGTTCAAAATGGTTAATCGGCTAATCTAACCTCAAAGTAAATGTTATTTTTTTATGTATCAAATGACGCTTCCTGTCGACCAATAGAATTGTCCGCTGCCCTGCTCCTACTAAAATGAACCCCGTTTTTACCCATCAAGTGAAATTGTTAAAAGGTATGTAGAAATTTTATTCATTTTAAGTTGAAAACCGTGTGGGTTGGATACTTGATGTTTATTGTTAGAAACCAGCTGAAAATGACATATTATTTAAATAATCCTTTTAGTTTTTTTTATAAATAACACTCATATTTGGAATAACTCAAATTTTTACTTTGTTTCTTTGTAACCTTACTTTATTATTGATTTCTAAAAAATCTTTATTGTCTGGCATTTAAATATAATAAATGAAATTTTAAAATAATTACCTTATAACGTGATAACAATATTTATCTCTTATTATTAATAGGTAGGGTCTATTTTTTAATGTCCTTTATCATTATTACCTTTTATGAAACTTTACTTGATATTTGTAATGATCACATCTATTGTCGTATAAGTTTAATTAATTAATTGCATTTCGATACATCTAACGAATTAGGAAAGATAACAATACCAAGCAATTATAATACAAATGAATGAAAATAAAAGTAAATTTTATTAAAAAATATAAGATCTGGAGCCTCGGACTGGTCCATTTTAGATGATCGAGAGGGATGTATTGGGAAAGAAAAGAAGCAGAAAAGGTGCATCAATAAAGATGGCGGGTACATTGATAATTTATTTGTGATCGCAAAATTGGCAAATCAATTAATTTATTAATTAAATTGTTCTACTATGGACATAAAATATTATATATTTAACGATAATGAAGTGGTGCTTAAATTTATAATTGAAAGAAACCAGCTTGCGGGTAAAGTTTGACTTTTTCGAAGAGGTTATGTTTGCATTATAAATTTTATTTCGTTTGTTTTAGATTTAGAATGAAAAAACATCGAAATCTACTAAAGAAAACAAAGTGATTTTTAAGGATGCCGTACACCGTGTAATAATTTATAGTGCAGCAGTTGAAAATTTTTAATTTGAATGTTTAAAAACCACACAATGTCTTTCAGACTCAAAGTGAAATAATGCTGTGGTTAATGCTATATTTTTTCTATGTGTACAACGATAAAATGGCATTATTTGAGTTCGGATAAGTCCTTGTTATTCGGAAAATTGAACGAACAATGAAAAAGTTTGATTTAGTATTAGGACAACATTCCAAAGTGGACTTAATAATATGAAACAAAAATGTACTTAAATACTAGTGCGCTTTAATCCGGTACATTAAGTGTCGTGAAAAAATGTCTCAGACTCCTCACAAACCTCTACAAAAAATGTGTAAATCTCCAAAAATTTCCACCTATCAAACCATCAAGCAAGAAAAGATTGAGTACGAAAATTTAAGTACCAATTGCACCGTTGTGGGATCTAATAATTTGAATCTCGTAAAGAAACCTCAAATAGTTACAAGTGTATCTCCTGCTTATTCTAATCCTAGTCCTGTTTATCCACCATCTCCCTATTCCTCTCCAGCTAGTCTTAAATCTCCGTCTCCTTCATTAAAACCACCAACACCACAACCGAATTTTCCAGTCATGCAAATTATACAAAACAACATACTAGCAAGACCTATACAAACATCACAACCTCAGAATATCATCAAATTGAAGCCACATCTGAATATTTTGCCCAAACCATCAGCTAGTCCGCAGCCGTCTCCCAAACCAAGCCTGAGGTATGTATATTTTTCTAATAACATTTTATTATTATTCCAATACTATTTACACTATATATTAGTTTAGATTTACGACTGCCTCACTGTTATAAATAGCTTATTTGACTAAATGGCGTTTCACTTATTTACTAATAATTTTGCTAATATTAAAACTTATTTACTAAAATCTATGTAGTAATATAGATTACTTCTAATTGCATATAAAAAATACTAAATACTGTACACCAGTGTAAAATGTACAACTTCTGCTGATCTATGTGCTATTAAGTGCCATACACATAGAAACTGGTATTTCATACTTGCTTTTGACAAAATGATAAACCTATCACATTCTATTATTGTTTAGTTCACTCCTTAAACGTTTTCCTAGTTTCTCTGTATTCTACTTTGCTGTATGTGGGAATATTCTATTTGTTTGTGGAACTTGTGGCATTTTCTGTTGATTTCAAGGGGCTTCCTTTGGTTTCACATGTTTTTCTAGATACCTTGTGTATTTGTATTTATGTATATCGGAATACTAAGTACACCTCAACCCAAAAAATCTATTGTACCCTCCTCTCTTGCTGCGATACTGGGCAATCTACTCCTCTTAGGAAGTACAGAATGTGGGATGGCTGTAGCTGTCAGAGATCTTCATCTTTTATTTCAAGTGCTCCCAGGTGTATTTCTCTAGAGTTCTATAGTGGATTGTGGATAGAGGTTTCATCCTCTATACAACTGCACGCTCCATTTTTTTGCTAGCTAGCATCTTCAGATATCCATTGAGGCTACAGCCCCCTGACAGGATTCCTGTTAGTATTCGTAGGTTGTTCTTACTTAGGCTGATACATTCAGCAGATATACTCTGGTTATAATTTCCCAGAAGAGACTTTGCCTGTCTCAGTCCTTGAAGGTTATCCCAATAATTGGTTTTGCTCCTATCTACCTTCTTTTCCATTGCTTTTTCTATTGTTCTGTAGCTGATTATTTGTCTACTCCTACTTTAGTGAATCTGTAAGCTATTCACCAAGGTGTATTCAATAATCCATTGTAGGACAACGTTATTTTTCTTTCCTAGATCATTTAACTTGTCCAGGTATTCCCAAACTAGTTTCTATTTAACGATATTGGATATATCCCATTTTTCAATTGCCTGGAAAAATCCTTGGTATGTTGCCCAGGCTTTAAGAGTGTTTGGTTCTAGGCCTATACACTCCTATCAATTGCCTGAGTCTGAGTCATCCTTGTATCATTTGATGACATTTCTGTTCATTTCTTGTATGGTGTTTTCGTCCCACTTGCTTCCACAGCTTAGTATTAAGGTGAATTTTTTCTCAAAGCTGAACTTTCTAAGTGATGTTTTCCCCCCACACTTTCCATGAAGAGGTAGGAGATTTAGAGTCACTTCTGGTGCAGCTGTTGGCATGATCTCATGGCCCTAGTTGCACATACGCAAGCCAATCATTGCACCTTTGAGAGATTTTTCCTCGTGGTGTTCAGGTTGGTGTCACAATTGCCATGTACATCCACAGTTGGATCTTTGGGTTCCAACCCCAAATCTTCAGTGCGAAGTTTCTGTACACCACAGGGCATCTTTTTTCCATTTTAGTTCCAAAAAAGTTTACTATCTATTGTGAGTCCCAGATGTTTCCTATCTGTTTTCCACTCAATGATTTGCCCGCCTAGTTTGATGGGCTGATATTGAGATTATTCTTCCTAGTAAAGGTAAAAAGGTAGGTCTTATTCGGTTAATATTTAGTCCCACTGATCGACACTACCATCTTGTGCAGTCGAGTCCTCTTTGCACTATGTCACAGAGTGTATTCTAAAAGGGTAGATGACTATGTCGTCTGCATGTCCTTGACAAGATATCTGTTGGCATTGGGTTTCCATAAATCTAGTGAGTTTATATATCTCAGATTATCATTTTTTCTTTCTGTAAACATTGTGTACAAAAGTTATTTCTAAAAAGAAATTAGTTTGATTAAGTTTATCTATAAATATTACCATCAAAATATTGCAAAATTTTTAATCATTGCTCTCTTAAAACAAGTATTTTTGATATGTCTTCTTCACATGCATTACCAATTTTGTTATTTAGAAATTTTTTCTCTCTCTCATCTTGCTACACTTGTATGAAATATCTTGTTTGTCATATTAATTACATACTATAATATCTCATTCAAATAAAGGCACTTGCATAAAACACAGTACACATGTTAGAATGCCACGGTTGTCTTCAAGATGATGCTTGTCTATTACTTGGAACATTTTCTGTATTGTATATTTAGATATGTTAGTTTTAGGTTTACCGTCAAATCAAGTTCTTCTTCAACTAATGGCGGTCAAAAAGCCTATGTAGGTCACTGACGTCAAGCTTACTCTATGTTACTCAAGACTTATAAGGACATCAGTTTTGAATTTAAGTCTGGTTTTTAACCAATAGTTCCTCTTGTTCTGTCTGTAGTTTTAGTTTCTTTTTTCAGTGCATTCTCCTCACGTTTTTCTTGTGTTGAGTTTATGATTTTTACAATGGTCGATTAGTTTTGCAGTATCTTATGAGGGGTTTGTCATTTTCATATCACCATTGGTATCAGTACGTTTGCTTGCATCAGGGTTCCATACATGTCATTTAAGGAATTCCTATGTAATAGGTAAGTATGAATATTACAACAATGATGATCTAAAACAAATAACCATAAAAAATTATTTATTCCAATGACAAAATTAATAATAAATTCCTCAGTAGTAATTTATACCAATCATTAAGCTGACTTCACTTTTGAACAAAATTCACCAATAACTCGTGATCCAGAACAAAACAAAAAAAGTACAAAATTTTAATTTTCATAATTTAATTTTTTTCAGTATCCTGATTCATTTTTAGGAAGGAATAACGTATATAATGAGACACCCTTTATAATCAGTAACAGAGATAGGCCCGTAAGATTTAAACTCGTTAGGTGTATTGCCTGGTAACATAATAATTTAGGATAACAAGTACATTTTGTTGAGTAATGCACATTTTATGAATGTATAGTGAAGTAAGTGGTCCATTAATACCAAAAGATTGTTTAATTTTTACTTGTTAATTTCAACAGACAAAGTTACTATATTTGTTAAATAAATTATTAAAAACAAACGGTTCTGTATTGAATAAGGGTAGTTTATTGGATATTATGATCTTATTTAGTATCTTTTTGCTGGATACATATGATTTTCCTAATTTTATTGGGTCTATCTGAGTCTTTACAATATGTTGGTTATATCGGAATTTCTATACTGCAACCCAAAGAATTTATCGTGTCCTCCTTTCTTGCTGCAATACTGGAGAACCCAGTGTTTACAGCTGATCCATCAATTCCACTCCTCTTAAAAAGAATTATTTGCTGCCTTGCAGGAGTTATTGACCATTTATTGCTTTTTTTCCATTAGCACTATCCTATTTTTTCATGTTCATTTTTAACACTTTTTGGGCTGCTATTTAGAATAATTCTCTAGCAAACCATTACCGGATGTTTTTTGAAGCCAAGAATTTCCTTTCAGTCATGGTTTTCTATAACTATAAATTTTGCCGGGAAATAGTAGCTGCAGCAAGCTGTATCGATTCTAATTTTTTGTTATTTGACCCAAATATTCCAATTCTATTTTTTATGTTATTATTGATTTTACATTTTATTGCTCAGTCTTTTAGTATTTCAGAATTGGTGAACCTGTTCGCCCTTCTATAAAACCACATTTTGGTTACTTCATTTATGATTAAGTTGAAATCCATGATTTGACTCCATAACCGAAAACACATAATAGCTCAGTAAAAGTATTTTTAAATCCTTACAGGGATATTTTAGATAACGACAATATTTTTTTATGATTTTTTGTTTCAGTCATTCTTAGATGTCCCATCCATGACAATTTATCTCCAATAGTATTTGGTTTCTATTAATTACTTATCTGCTCTCCATAAATCAGTATTCTATTTTGTTGATTGCCAAACTTTCATAACTGACTATAGGTATAATTATTCCTTAAGTCTGCACTTTGACGTTACGGGAAATTATTCTATAAGTTAATAAACCGTTTAACGGGTATTGTACATAGATTACATGCCATAAACACGGATGATTAATTTTCTTGTGAAGACCGCGCTCTAATATGTAAGTCTCTGCACCTCTCTAATTTCCTAAAAGTATCGGGGATTTAGTATAATTATGATAAGAATGTTTTTTATTTTTTTTCAGTCCCCAAATAGTCCTACCTACGAATCATCAGCAAACTGCTACAATTGTACCAACTGCCCAACCATTGCTACTTAATCAAATGCCTATGCTAACCACCCCGTCAGTTCAGTTTATTCTTAGACCACAAACGGCTACAAAACTACAACCCCAGATGCAGACAGCTACTGCAACTCCACAAGGACTCATCTTACAACCAGGTGGACAGCAGCTATTACAGATACAACCACCTAGATCGCAGCCAATGGTTAGAGTACTGACTAACGGAATGCAGTTAACCCCATCCTCTACTACTACTTATGTCACACAAGTAAGTAGATTTTTTTTATTTTCTTTTATATTTTTTCCATTTATCTTTTTTTTTAGTGGTACATTTCCAATCTCATTAATATGATATGAATTAAATTAAGTGAAAGTGTGAAAAATTATTTAATTAAAATATATTATTTTAAAGGTTGGTACCCAGCAACCTAATACTGCTAGTCACCTCACACAACAGACCCTAGTAAATAACACACAAGCGCAACATGTGGTTCAACACCAACAATTGAAGAAAAAACCCAAGAACAAAGTTAAAAAAAAGCTTGATCTGGCAAATATAATGAAATTGTCTGGTATCGGTGATGAAGACGATATACAATTTGAAAGTGACACATCGCAAAGCGAAAGTGAACATAATTCTGTCCCTACAACTCCCCAGGTATGATTTTTATATAAAATTTCAACTTATTACAATAAAAATTATTAGAAATCTTATAATTTAGTTTACTAATTTTCAAGTTTATCTATTTAAAATGCTCAGTGTTTACAGCTGATTTATTAATCGCACTCCTTTGAGAATATTTAAGATGTGGGATGGTTCTAGCAGTGAAATATCTTCATCTTCTATTTCATAAGTTACATTCTTTGCTAACTTTAGTGACTTCAGGTTACTACTCAGGGGTTAATGCTTCAATAAGACTCCTATTAGTATTTGTAGATTGTTCGTACATAGATTTTGGTTATAGTTTCCCAGCTAATTTCCTTTCTAATGTTTTCTCTATTGATCTGTAGCTGATTCCAAAAATGGTTCAGGTCCTATGAAGGGTTTATTCGCCCCTATTTTAGCACTTTGTGTCTGTATGTACGTATATATTACAGCACTTCAGCCCTTGAAAACTAATTTTTTCTACAACTAAAAAAATGACAAAATATGTGTTTCAAACTCTTCATCCGTTTCTGTCCTCTTTTCTTTCTCTCCGCTCAGTTATTTGCGCTTTCTCAAATCTGATGTTACCCCTCCTATCCATTTCTTTTTCGGCTTGCCTCTTCTTCTAATTCCTTCTCCTTCCATTTGTGCTCTCTTGGCAGTTCTGTTTGGATTAATTCTGTACACATTACTACTTGTGTTATATTAGAATCGTTATGTATTTCTTTCAGCTTGGCATTTGTTCTTCTCCATCACTCATTGTTCATTTTCATACCCCCAAGTACTTTTCGTACCCACACTTCTGTTTTTTCAGTACCTTTCTGGGTTAGTACCCAGGACTTACCCATACATTACAGTCGGCTTAATCATTGTTTTAAACAATCTTATCTTTGTTATTTTTGCTTTTGCTATATTATTTGAGAACCCCATTATTCTACTACCCTTTGCTATCTGATTTTCTGGCTCTTTTGTATTATCATCTCTATTCTTAGATAGTCGACTCAACTTTTTCAAATTGATATTTCTCGTCTTCAGTCCTGAAAGATCTGTTTTCCCCCTGATTCTTCTTTTACCGTTGAATTTTCATGAGTTTAGTTTTTCGCTATTCACCCTGAGACTATTCCTTTTCCAATCTACTAGAGACTTTTTCCAATTTCCCCTGGGATCTGGCTAGTAACACAATATCATCTGCATATACCAAAATTTCATGCTTCTGTTGATAGATTAAACCTTGTATCTGTATTTGCGCTTTCCTTATGATTACATTAAATGTGAGGTTAAAAAATAAAGTGGATAAGGGGCCCCTCTGCTTTAACCGTCTTTTTCCTTGAAAACTCTAAAGCCTCATACAACTTTGTCCTTTCTATTGGATAGTAAGCTTGTTTATAATCTATGAACAGTAGATGTAGTTCCAGATTTTAATCTTGATAACTTCTTGGTTTTGAATTGTTCCCAGTTTGTTTCTTATAACTCTGTAGGTCACATCCAGTAGTGCTCATAACAAGTCTTGTCACTTTCTTATAGATATGCCATATTACAGCACTGTTCCAATTATCTGGTAACCACTCTTCTTGTCAAATTTGTCTTGTCAGTTTACAGATCCTTTTATACAGCTCTCGTCCGTCTATTTTTAATATCTCCGCTGTGATACCATTTTCTCTTCCACTTTTATTATTTTTGTCTGTGTCTGAAGGTTATTCTCTGTTGTCTTTCAGTAGATTATCGGCCCACTTTTTTAATCTCAAGTATTGGGCACCTCATTATCTCTACAGTGCTTTACCGCTCTCTGGTAAAGATTTTTTTATTCACATACTTTTCTTCTATTGCTTCCAGTTTCTCCTCCGTGTATTTTCTTTTTTCGACATTCTCCTTTTGCCTGTTTTCTTGCTTCATCTTCTTCATCAAACCGATCCTTTCCTGTGCTTCTTTTCTCCTGTCCTAGACATTCTTACGTGTTTTCTATCAGTGACGATGCTATTTGTTTCCATTCCTGATTAATTTCTGGTTTTTGGACACTTCCTGATTCAATTTAGTTATAGCCAGAACTCCGAGTCTGTCTATATTACATTTCATTTACCTCCAATCCAGTCTGTCCAGTAACCCATTAGAGCTCAGAGCTCTGTCTGCTTGGCTATCAGATAAGATGTTAATCTCCCGTTTAATAAAATATCTTCACAAATAGAACTGGATACATTTTTCTATTGGATAAATATCTGCTTGACAAATACTTGGTGGAATTCAAGTTTTTTAAACGCTGTATTGTGATTAATAGATATTCTTCTTGTTTTATAGCCCCAACATACAGTTCACAGTACAGTTCAAGCTCAAACGAATTTTGTTCATACCGATACTAAAAAGAATATACAGAACATACAAATTTCTGCCATGGCACAACCTACAATTAATGCAACAACACCAGTTGTTCAGGTAAGTTACCATTTTTCAAAATTACTCTATATCATACAATTTTACGTCTAGTATTTTTTTATTGTTTCACAATTCATGTGAATGTCACTTATGATTGTAAATTATCCTCGAATAAAATTTTTTATTTAAAAAAAATATGAATATTGGATTTATAGTTGATTCCATTATTACAAAAGATTGTCCATTTTGATAATTTTGTAATAAACAAGACAAATATTTAATAATTTATTGAAATATGTTTTTTGTAGGTCTTAAATCAAAATTTTCAGAGTGGCATGATCTCAAATAGTAGTTCACAGGCAGCTACAGCGCAAGCAAGTATTCCATTTAACTCATTCATAACTCCAAATTTTACTATAAACAACGGCCTAATGCTTCAAAGAAGTGGTGGTTTCAAATTAACAATGGGAGATGATGGAAGATTGATACTTCAACATGATCCTACTATCAATACTGACCTACAGTCTCAAATTATCTTACAAAGTTTGTTGGGTGGATTAGTGTTACAACCATCGATGGATCAACAAACTGTACAGCAAACTGTCCAAACAATTCAACAACAATCAGTACAAACTATACAACAACAAACTGTGCAAAGTCAAACAATACAAACTGTTCAACAGCAAACTGTCCAACCGCAAACTGTACAGCACACAATACAATCGTTGCAACCTCAAATACAACAACAGACTGTCCAACAGACAATTCAACATCAAACAGTGAATGCTTTGCAACAGCCTATGCAAATAGTACAACCACAACCTATACAAAGCATTCATTCTCAAGCTCAACCTCTTCATTCAATATCCCAATCACAAGTACACAGCTTACAGTCACAAATACAAGGCCAATTACAGAGTTTGTTGCAACAACAGAATCACACAGTACAACATTCGAATGTACCAACACAAAATGTACATTCTCAAACCGTTCAGAGCGTACAAAATGTTCAGAGTATGCAACAAAATTTACAAAATCTTCAACAGAACGTTCAAAGTGTGCAACAAAATATTCAAAGCGTACAACAAAACGTACGCAGCGTTCAACAAAACGTTCAGAGCTTACAGCAGAATATTCAAAGCATACCTCAACAAACTCTCCAACAGCCAGTACAAAATTTCCATACGAATCACTCGCATCCCCAGAATCAACCAGTGTTGAAGGTACAACCTTTCCAAAAGTCCCAACCGCCAGTACAAACAGTTCAACCGATACAACATCACATCAGCAATCAACAACAAAGTCAACAGCAGCAACAACAACACCAACAACAAAATTTGAGAGAAAATCAACAGAATCAAAATAATAATGCGCCACAACCAGCTTCGTATGTTGTAAATTTAACTCCTGATCAATTGGAGCAATTGAAGAGGAATGGTCAGCTAACTGTTAACGGACAAACTATTTTTATGCAACGTCCTAATAAAGATCAACTTGATAAAAAAATATCACCAAAATCGAAAACTACCAAGAAGGTGAACAAAATTCAAAGCATCAAAAATATTTTGCATGAAACTGAAAACGAACTGGTAAGTCCACATATATATCTTATGGTGTCTTGTAACAAATACTATCAGTAGTTATGAAGGCTAATTTTCATTTCAACAACACAAGTTTTTTATTCTATTCTAACTTCTATCTCCTCTTTGCTAATCTAAAATATGATCTTTGCTTTGTTTCACTTGTTTCTTTCCAGACATTTCTCCAGTTATCGTCTTGTTCTTTAGTTTCTTATAAATCCTTACCACTCTTTCACCTTATTTGTAATTAACCTAGGTTCATTCTACTTGGTTTCCTTTCCACTCAATGTTTCAATGTGTCTTGCCTCTTGTTTTGCTTTGGTCTTCCCTTTCCTTCATCAGTATTTGTTTTCCCAACAAAGACAAATAATCTTATAGACCTCTATTTACTCAATAGTTATTCCTACATCTTTTGTTTTGATCTTTACTACTTTCCTTTTCACTAAATTTTCCTCTTATAGACTTGCCCTATGTTTTGCTTTTTTTCCATTTCCCGTGTCAATAAGTATTATTCCAAACAGATTCATAATAATCTAATCGATCCCTATTTTTCCAACTTTCCATTCTTTTTGTTAACTTTGCTACCTTCCATTCTTATCTTCGTTTCACTCTACTTTTCTGCTTTCGTCTGACCCATGTTTTGCTTCTTACCTTTTCTTTATCAGTATTTTATTATTCCAATGGAAATTATTATCAATCTTATAAATCTCTTTTTCCTCATTACTTATTCCTCCATCTTTTGTTATCTTTGCTATTTTCCTTTGCACACAATTTTCCTCTTGTCGTCTTGCCCTATGCTTTGCTATTTTCTTCCATTTCCTTTATCTTTAATTATTATTCCAAACAGATTCATAATAATCCAATTTATTCCTGTTTTTCCTCTTTTTATAATTTTTTTTATCTATGCGACTTTCCACTCTTTTTTTCTTTTCACTCATCTTTTCTACTCTCATCTTACCCCATGTTTATCTTTGGACATCCATTTCCTTTAACACTCTCCTATTCTTTGTTTTCGTCTTTGCTACTTTCATCTTTTCTCTACTCTTTGATTCTTTTAATTTTGTTTTCTTTCCAATTAATAATCCTTCTATTGTCCTGTTTCTTGTTTTGCTTTGATCGTATATTTCTTTAATCAGTATTTATTGTTCCAATGAAGACTAATAATAATCCTCAATAGTTATTTCTACTTTTTCATTCTTTGTTGTTATCCTTTGCACTCTCCTATTTTTTCACTTCTTTCCATTTTGTTTCTTTTTCCACTATTATCTTGTTCCATAGTTTGGTTTAGGCCTCTTTTTTGTTTATTCTATATAATTTTTTCCTTTATTGTTTTTCTTTGTTTTGGGTTTCCTTTAAAAATTGTCCCAAACATCCTATATTCTATTTTGGTTTATTTATGATTGTTTTTTTATTTTTACTTTACTCATTTTATCTATATTTGTGAATCCAAATACTTTTCTCAGATTCTTCTACGTTTTTTTCCTTTATTTAAGATTGTTCTATATATTGTTGCAAATGACTTTCATCTTGGTCTTGGGGGTTATTTTTTTTGCTATTAAAGGCATTCACCATCAACCAGCTTGAAGAAACATCCACTACTTGACATAGGCCTCCATCAAATATTTCTAACCTTCATTCATGTTAATAATCCATGCACTTATTCACAATTATATTTTATTTAGATTATCTGTGAAAATCTTTCTCACAAAATTTCGAAATATTTGAAGTAAGTTATTAAATGTAATACAACTCTTTGAATTTTGTATTATAGTCCTTAGCCGTAAACCGTAACTGTAATAATTTATATCGACTCATTTATAATTTAGAGTTATTGATTCTTTTTGTGTTGATATTAGGTAAAAGCAAGCAATAATTCGGATCCAATCAAGGAAAATGTGAATAAATCTGTAGACAGTGCCTTAAACGCACCACCACCTAAACAAACTCTACCTCAAAACCACGTTCAGCCTCAACCGCTGCAACAAACTAAGCCAGTTCAACCCCACGCTTTAGTTCAACCTTCCATACAGGTACAACCGAAGACAATTCCTGATAGATCGAAATCTCTTGCTGCACCCGCCATATCGCAGATTCCTAAACAACAGAAAGTGGCACCTACCATTATATCACAAGATTCGAATGGTAAGTTTGTTGAATTTCTAAAAAAAAATATTAAAAATTTTGTATATATCACTTTTTTAAGGCGTCGATGCAAATCCTGACGTAGATAAAATTCTAGTCCAAATTCTTGAAGAATCCAATATGAGTAACGTTCCCAATAGCACAAGTGCTACAGCTCCGACGTCTCAGCCTCATCAAAGGATAACAACAATTCAACTAACACCACAGAAACAACAGCAACTGAAAAATATCCAACATCAGATACAATCTTTGTCTGCAAGGTTAACACCAGGAGATATGGAACTACAGAATACCTTGAAAATGTTATTCACTGAACAACAGAAAATTTTGGCATCTGGAAAATTGTTACCTATGGATAAGGTCAGTTTGAAAATGGTTATTCCACTATTAAATATAAAAATATCTACCCATTGTGATTTTTTTTACTAAGACATAAGCAACAGTGTTTAATCTACTCTAACTGTAGACATTTCAGTTTAAGTTTGTCTGAGAATTTCTCAGTTTATAGACTTCATAAACTCATTATTTGGTTCCTTTTGTCACAGTAAGAATGAATATAAACAAAGATAGAGACTCCTTGATTTATTTTGGTGATGAATATTTTCATGAGCGATATGTTTCCATTCAATTTTCCTCTTATTATTTTGCCTTTTGTTTCGCTTTGGTCTTCCCTTCCAGTCTTCTATTTGTTGTTATCTTTGCTACTTTCTTCTTTTTTTCTATTCTTCGTTTCTTTTAATTTTATTTCCTTTCCAATCAATAATCCTACTCTCGTTTTACCCAATGTTTGGCATTGGTCATCCATTTTCTTCAACAGTATTTATTATTCCAATAAAGACTAATAATAATCTTATTGTTTTCTATTTCTTCACGAGTTATTTGTACTCTCCCATTCTTTTTTGTTATCTTTGCTAAATTCCCCTTTTTTTCTATTTTTCATTTAATTCCACTTTATTTCCTTTCCAATCAATAATCCTATCGTCTTGCCTCTTGTTTTGCTTTGATCATCCATTTCCTTCATCAGTATTTATTATGGTTATTTTCATCACAGTAAGAAAAAATATAACAGAGATAGTCATTGATTTATTTGGTGATAAAGTAGTAGTAAAAGCAATTAAAACATTAGTGAAAAAGGAAAAAGTGAACGTAACAGAATTATTAATTAATCTTCATCTATTACCCTAATTTTCGGTGCGATATAGTGTATATCATCACAGTTTCCGATACTCTATTCTCTCTTTCTTGTTTGAGGGATTGATGTTTTGTGACATCAAATGAACCATAATTTTCGAATGATGACCAGGCGGATACCTTACGGAAAGTTCTACTTGCTCTTTAAGAATATTTATGACTAATGTTTCATTCAGACTAATTTATGAAAAACAACTTTTAAGCACAACATGATTGGTATTCTTGATTAGAGATAGTGATTTTTTTATGTTTTATTTAGGTACATTATCACAATAATCAATTGACCATCATGAACCCGTCCGCATTGAATCCATCGCCACCTACTCCAGTCAAAAGTGAATCAATTGAAGCTCTCAATTTTGGACCTGCTTTAAATAATAGTCAAAATACATCGAGGAATACAACCGTCGAAACACCAACAACTACACGATATCAAGTAAGTTCAGTTGATACAAGATTTCCAAAAATATCAACTTTTATGTATGTCTATATAGGTGCTTCACGCAGGCCTTTTGGCCCATAGTATGGAAAAGATTCCCTTCCACTCTTTTCGAACTAAATTAAAAGCTTTGACACAACTTTTTCCTTTGATAAATCTGATAAGTTTCCATCTTTTCCGTTTAAGTGTTTTTATCTTGCTTTTATTGGTATTCATAGTTGTGTAATAAGAAATTATCAATAGCGCAGTTTAAATTAATTTTATTTTGTTTAAGATGGATGATATAATACATGACATAGTGCTACACGTACTATTTATCTATTTTAAAAAAGTATTCGATAGTATAAACAGAAGAAATCTAATAAAATGGATGTAAGACTGAAAGACACGGAATTGTCAACAAAACGTATTAAACATAACAATGGAAATATCAAAATGGAAAATACTGGTCACATAAGTTTTGGCAGAGAAGATAGAATTGGAAACGGGGAAGAGGCAGGAAGATGTACCATCGAAAACACTATTTAATATAGCTCTCTAAAGAACAATAAAAGAGGCTGCAATCAAAAGGACCCTTGCACAAACACCTGTGCTGTTAGTACTGAACACACTGTTTACACTACCACTACACCAACACTCACACAATAATTACACTGTCTAGTAAACTGACATCCAAACTCTGAAGACGAAAACTTGGTTATCAAAACGCATCAGACAGTGTAATTGTGAGTGTTGGTATAGTGGTAGTGTAAACAGTGTATTCAGTATGAATATCACCAACGGTTTCAGAAATTCCAAATTAGTTGTGTTGTTAGTGACATGAACAGATGACATAGCATTAATGGCAAGAAATGAAAAGTTCTAAAAGAAACGATAGGATGTGAAGAGAACCGAAAAAAGATTGAAAATAAGCAAACAAAAGACCAAATACATTAAAGGCACAAAAAGTAAAATAAAAATAGAAGAGTGCAGTTTAAAAAAATAGAGAGCTTCATGTAGCTATGCACCATAGTAAATGAAATGACAGATCAAAAGAGATGAATCAGAGTGTACTTAAAATATAATAGATTTATTACATACGCCACAGAAACTATATGTCCCATGAAGAAAGAAATTCACCTGGTGATTAGTCACGACTGACTGGTTAAAAAACAAAATCACGAAAAACAATTTTTCAATCATGGAGAAAGCAGCCATGGGTGAATTTTTAGTGATTTCTGGTTCATAAAATGAAAATTTTCGAAATTTTTAAAACTTATATATTAAGATCGTAAGCCAAAATCAATACCGCAAAATTTCACAGGAATATACATAATTTATTTTAATTTTAATTTAATTTTATTATGAAATTTCTTTTCTGAGGAATTTCATAAAAATTAATCTTACTTTTCCCTATGGATTTGTTGCCAACTTTTTTTTCGATTAATTATTTATTTAAATTAATGGAATAATGGAAACGTCCATTGAACCCCAATAAAAAGGTTGAAAATTTATTCTATTGATATCCCTATTTTCTTATTGATAGCCGCCACCTGTCACTTTTGCAAAAATTGAAAAGGGGACATGATGAAATAAGTCAAAAATCCATAAACTTCAGAACCTCTCACGTTCGTCTTTCCCGGGCTGTAAACCGATCCCAGCATTGGGATAACCCAGTAACTGGTTCTAAGGATGCCCAAATGGTCTAGATTTGGTTTTGAAATTGATCGAAAATAAAAAAATTGTCAACACCTAACCAATTTTTTTAGGTTCTTAATCTCTCACTTTCATTTCTGACCGGATGAAGATCACCAGCAACCAAGCTGCTCCACCTTGGTTTTAGAATTTGTTACAAAATCTCTATTTTCAGCAGGGGAGCTCTCACTATCTGCTGTTCGCCGACTCAAAACGATAACCGGGATACAAACACTGTTCATAGCAGATGTAATTCAATATATAGCTCAACAGGATGCAATTGCTCTACTGCTTTCCTTAATTTATGTTTTGTTCTTGGCTGCTGCATGGCAGTTATCTATTTCTATTCTTTGTAAATATTGTCTACATGCTTTTATCAATTTTTTTCGTGGACGCCCTCTTTTCCTTTTCGTTCCTTCTCCCCTTAATAAAGATCTTTTCGCCTAACTATTCCGTCCATTCTGGCGAACGGAGTATTTTTGCCCTGATCACCTTTTCCATCTCATCTGGATCATAAAATGGTTTGATCTCAACGCTCGTTCTTTACCTCCACTAGTTTTGCTCCTGTAGTCCTTCGAAAATTCTTCCTAGTACCATTCGCTTCCATATGTTTATTTTGTTTTCTTCTTTTTTGTTCACGGTCAAACATTTGCTGCCAGACAGCACCGTTGATTGTATAACTGTCTTGTAAATACGCAACTTGGCAGCTTTTGAGATTTGTTTTGATTTTAATAGACCTCCTAGGGCTCCAAACTTTTCGTCCCCTGTGCCCAGTCTTTTGTCAACTTCTCTGGTTCCATCTTCTTCTTACTTCCAGGTGTTTTCCTTTGTATTTTAATTGGTTAAAGTTATTCAATTCCCTTCCCGCATCCATATATTTGGTCTTTCTTTCATTTATGTGTAGTCCATATTCTTTTGCTTTATTTTCAAAGAGAAGAAACGTTTTCTCTAGCTTCTTACTTATAAGCTGTTGTAAATCATCCCCTAGGTTCTGATACCACTACTTCTCAGGATAATTTCTAATAAAACGTTGAAGATCACTGTTGTTAGTGGGCCTCCTTGCTTTGAACCTCCTTTTTTTTCCAACATATTTCCTTGTCAGATTATATTTATCGCTTACCTAAACTAAGCCCAACAAAACCATGTTTCTGGGAGGAAATTTCGTTCTTCATCAACTAGCAACTTTTCAAGAAGCCATTTTGGTCTAATAAGGTCTAAAATGTAACAAATAACTTGACAAACCAAACAGAAACTTACGGCACAAGTATTTGTTTACTCCAAGTCGCCCATTTTTAAATGGGTATCAGTCATTTTGAAAATTTGTTAGATTGCTCAATTAAATCAAAAAAATTTAATCTAAAGAAAGGCAAAATGTAGTGGTACGAAAATAATCTAATCACCTATAGAATAAAAATAAATAACCTGACCTTACATAACCTAATTTACTCTTTGGAGGGATTTGGTTTTTTTATAGGAAAAATCAAATCTTTGTGTTTAACATTATCTAAAATTACTTTAATAATGTCGATGACCTAAACTGTTGTTTATCAGATCAATTGATGTGATAACATTGTTCTTATCAATTTTTGATATTATATTTATAAACATTTTATTAAATTGAATAATGACAGTTTTTTTTATTAAATAAATACTAATTAGATAATAAAATGAATTTTTACAAATGGAATCATTATTACGAAGAAATTTTCAATTACCTCAATTTATTTGTGAGTAACTTATATCAATGCTTCCTTAAACATATACTTACTTAAATTTAAAACGATATTTTATTTTTCAGCCAATTACTACACCAGCACATTCGGCAGCAAGAATATCCGTTTCAGTTCCATGTAGTGAAACGACAGCTACTCAAACGATTCATCATCTACCGTCTCCGTTACCTCAAAATATCCATCAAACAACATCTCATTTTACTCATATATCTCATTCAGTATCCTCACATCAAATCCCTGCCATATCGTTATCTTCTCTACATTCGATTTCTTCACATCCCCCTATATCCAGTCATCCTAATATAACAACCCATCAACAGCAACATCAACCGCAGCATGGAACTATTAGCAATTCAAATGATACGGTTACTCAGAATCATCTACCTACGTCTCATTGTTCATCTGGGATACATCAAAGTACCAACCATAATGTCGTTTCAAGTCATCAAGTATCCGGTAATGCGCCAAATCATCTACATTACAATCATATTGTCAACCAGAGGTTCAATTGTCCACAACCAATACAACAAATTTCTATGCAGCAACAGCAGATCCAAAGGCAACAGTTGATGCATAAAAAAGCCAATATGTAAGTACTATTTAATAAATAATGTTTCTTCTTCGTTAGAACTAGGTCCTGTCTTTACTCAGGAATAGTTTTCGTACCATTTTATAGTTTTGAATTGAGAGAAAATGTACCCCAAAACAAGCTGTAGAAGGGTTCAAAACACTACATTAGAAATGAAAAACGCCATCGAATGGTACCCAAAACAGAAGAAAGACCGTAAATAGAAATCTAATTACCCCAGAACTAACACTGTAAAAACTTAGGGAATGAATTATCACAGGCATTCTAAAATCCAAGTGACCATTAGAGCTCTAAGTCCCAATGTCATAAGATCCAAGGTGGTTTGGGAATACCTGGACATGTTAAAAGAGTTAGCAGAAAGAAACAACCCTCCAATGGGTTCCGGGATACACTGGAGTGAAAAAAATGAAATACCAGATAGACTTGTATGAAGTAGGAGGGAATAAATCCTTTCTAGGACCTGATCTCTTTTCTGGAATCGGTTGCAGGACAATAGAGAGTACAGTAAAAAGTAGATAGATAGAAAATAAACCAGGTACTACAGCAAGTGCAGTACTAGCTCTTCACACTTATTACCGAAGTCTAAAAGGTATTTTAAGTTTCAATTTTTTTCTCTACATTACAAATATATATAATCATGAACTCGGTTCTCTCCTGGTTCATAATCAGATCCATTCCCTTTCCTTTCACCTCACTATAGCTCAATGCGAGCATAAGAGATTTAGTGAAATTAGTCTTTCTTTGGTTGATGGTTTTGATCAATTTATGATGAACTACTCTAATAAGATTATCTGTTCCTGTCCAATAACCAAGCAGTTACTGGAGCTCTAAGCTCCAATATCATAGAATCCAAACTAGTTTGGGAATGATTGGACAAGTTAGACAAGATAAATAGTTACCCTACGAAATAGCTGACAGACTCGCTAAAGAGCAGTCAAACCCTTCATAGGACATGGACCCTTCAGAGGCATCAACCATAGAACAATAGAAAAAGAACTTAGATAGGATACTGGAACTGATACAGTTAAAGACTCTTCTGTTTAAACTATAACCAGAGAAGATCTGCTGAATGTATCAGCCTGAGTAAGAACAACCTATGAACAGTAGTCCTGTCGGGACACTGTAGTCTCAATTGATATCTCAAGACGCTAGATTTAACAGATAATGAAGATTTTCCAAATGTGAGACACTACTTCCAGAGTACTACACCTTGGAGCGTATGACATAGGAAACGAAGACCTCTGGCAGCTACAGCTATCCCACATTCTGAAATTTATAAGTGGAGTGGGATTAATAGATCAGCTGTTACAACTGGGATCCCTAGTATCGCAGCAGAGAAGAGGACACAATATATAGTCGTTGTTCTGACAAAAGTCACTAAGTCCACTTTTGTAGTAGAGATGTAGTGCTGTAGATGTAAATATAACTACATGTGAGTTTTTTCAGTCTGTAGATCGGCTAATTTTAAATCGAGAATGTATGAATGTGTGAATGTATGAAATTACTGAAAATTAGACTTTTGCCAGAACAACGACATTATCCTTTAGGTCGCAGTGTACACTGTACCCTAATATCTGTTTGGATTTTTTCACCACCATCATGCTAGTATGGCTAGATTTTCCATGTCATTTCTAAATTAGCTATGTCAATAGCTTGTTCAAAGTCAAAAGTTGGTTGTTGTTCCCTGTAAAATTACATTGTTTCTATTTTTTATGATTTATTTCAATTTATCAATGATAATGATATCCTTTGTGCTTCGATATATTTATCTTGAAAACATTAATTCTATTTTGATTCTAGTATTGAAACTCAGTTGACTATGGACCAAAACGGAGCTACCAAACCAGACATTCACACACCATTCAAAGATAAAAAAGACGCTTGTATAAGATTGATACGATACCACTGCTTGGATCAACCAGTCTTATCGGAAAAGGACCTTGATAAGGCAGATGAAATTTTTGAATTAACTGCCCAACATTTAATTAGTAAATTTTCTAGAATGGAAGACAAGTACAAATATTTATTAATGAAAGAAAGTATGGTAGGTATTTCGCAAATCATGGTATTTCCTTTAAATTTTTAATGCTTGGATCAGTTTGTGTATTTTACCAATCAAAAACAGTTGTTAATTTGAACTTTAAAAACAGAAAAAAATTAACAGGAGCTTATCGAGGGAATGTGGAGATTGTTTCTTTTCAGCTTGTGATAACATTTTGAGATATATTTTTAAATCCACTGAAATGATCACTTTGAAGGCTTGATCTGGAAACTATTTGGAAATAACTAATAAAGAAGCTACACCACTTTGATGGCCTTCTTTCAGGACATCAAGTAGTGTAGGTTCTTTGGGGAGGAGTATCACATAGTTCTAGTGAATACTGATCACACTATTCATTACTACCACTATATAATTCCACTGTCTGATCTTCAGAGAACTAAGATAAACTAGTTGTTAATGTAGTGGTAGTACTGAATATTATGTTTATTATAAATTTAACCAATGGTCCTGCAATTCCAATTTAATTCTAGGAAGCCAAAACAAGAAACGAGGATATAACTTCTTTTGTGTCGGCATATATGTTAGAGTTCATTAATTATAAGGGGTATTTCTAAGGGTGGTGATTGTTCGTATAAAATTAATATATATAACTAAATTTCCTTACCGCATTCTTTCCAAAATATTACCCTTAAAAGGTGGTGACTACAATATGGTTTTTATTTTTTTTTTCCTTAAATTTCAGTAAAGCTAGAAACTTGAAATTCTGTTATTTTCGTGCCCATCGCACTTAATATCATTAATTCATGCAGGAGGGTGCTCCAGTACACTTCAGTCGGACTGCTAGGTAACATTTAGATGCAACATATCCCAGTCATTGGATTTGGGCCAATTTTGGGGCCATCTTCTATCTTCAGAGTTAAATCCTTGTGATTTTTGATTATGGGGTTAACTTCTTAGTCTACACGTCAATCATAGTAGTTGATATCAACGATTTGAAGAATTGTGTTCAAATAGTGTGACACCATAAGAAATACACCTCAAATCTTTGAACTACATGTTTTTGTCGCATTAATTTAGAAACACACAGTATATCTTTCTCGCCGTCTTCGTTCAAACTATTCATTCATTTGGTTTTAGTAATGAGATTTAATACTTTAGTAGTTATTGTAAAATTTTAAATATTTCAGTAAAATTTAAAAAAAAATATTTCCCAAGACACTATTTAGGGAAAAAGATCTCGTATGTGTCTTTACCCAAATTAGCCCTCATAAACATCTAAGAATGCAATTATAAAACAATACCCTACCAGATGAGGACAATTTATGGGCAATAATTCTAAATGGGACGTTAAAAAACATTGTAAAATATCAAGACTTTATATATCTTATATATTTGTTTTATTTTGATATTCCAATATAAACATATCTCATTTTTCTTTCTAGGTTGGCCCAACTGAAAGTTATTATTCAGTGTCAAATTATTAGTACACACGAAGACAGTTTTGTATTTTTAAGCACTGCTGCACAAAAGTCCATGTTTTTAGCATAAAACATCACCATCATTAAAGAATGAAAATGGCATGATGTTATCGTTGTTGTAACAAATTATTTAGAAAAATAGTTAATTGGTGATACTTTTAACATTATTTCAACGAATACATTGAAGATTGTTTGGGAAGTCGTTTTACCTTTCAATCTGCTTTGCACCTTTACTTTGAAAGACATTGTGTCCGTTAACTCTGGATCTAAAATACTTCTCCCAAAGGAGACCATTTTTCTGGAGGTTCTTTGTTCCACTTCCATTGCTCTTTCGAGGTATCTAAACCTACTTAAATGGAAAAAACATTCGGAGTGGATCTTATGCTGTTAGAATCTGCAGTGACCTGTCAAAAGACCGACTACCAGATGTTTTTTTTTTTTGGTTGTTCGAGAAATTCATTGAAACTGTTAAAATGATATGATTGTGAATCTTAATCTGTAAGACTTTAGCCATTTATTCAGTTCGTTGTTGATGTGGAATCTCTTAAGACTATAGTAAGGCTCTGGTTCCGAATATGGGATCGTTGCCCCTCTTTTAACAACGCTATCTGCTTCCTCATTCCCTGTTAACCACCTTAAGGTTACATCGTTTTTGTTATCTAGAGCTTTTAGAGTTTGTTTACACTCTCATGCTAAATTAGACCTGCTTTCAACGGCTTTCGGCGCTCTCAAAGCCGTTTGGCTATAGGAGAGAATGTAAATGTTTCTGTTCACACACACCCCTAAGCAAATATGCTTGTCTTCTCGCAGTTGATTAAGAGTTGCTCTTTATTTTATTATGCTTCATACCCGCCCCTTACTACTACTAGCAGATCATAATTTTGTCCACTACCAAGAACCACACTTAAGGTTATAGTACTTAGGGACTCCTTGTAGTAATAATAGTAATTTTACTTCTGTCGTTAGTGTATCATTTGAAACTAGAAATTTTTGTCAAAAGCGCTCTCTATGTCAATGAAGGCTGCTAGAGCAATATCTTTGTTGTCATTAATCTTTTCTATGTCTTCAACTAAGTGATGTAGTTGATTTGCCTTTTTGATAAGCAAACTGTTTTGTTTAAAGTGGCGTTCACAACAAATGAGCTTTTTCCACGATTGATGACATTCAGATTGGTGTCAAATTAATTACAAATAAATAGATTCTTGAAATATTTGGATTTTAATTGGAGAAACGTAAAATTTGATTCATTTCCAAACTGTTTCGAATATGTTTTAATGATTGTAATTTTACAGCGCCAAGTTCAAACATCTGAGATGATGATGTTGGATCGTATGTTTTTAACCGACGAGCAACAATCCCTAATGAAGCTACGACAGGATTACGAGAATGAACTACTCAACATTCCTTCTAATTCTGAACAAGAAATGCCTCAATCATTACCGCCGCCACCACCTCAACCGCCGCCTCCTCCTTCTCAATCAACAACACACACATCACTATCTACTTCAACGCAAAATGCTGCAGTTTCGTCATCGGAACCATCGTCTGAAGACTACGATGAATGGGCGTGCATTCAACGCGAATTGGGGTGTTTGCCGCAACATATTGAGACTAAATTATCCCAGCACAACCATCCGAAACGTTCTGCTAGCACTGATTCCAGGTTGGAAACGTTGAAGCGATTTCGCGTCGATAAGCATCATAAAAAAAGTACAGACGTTAATTTGTGCGGTGTAAATAGTATCGGTAATAGTGCGCCAAGTACGATATATCACCAGCAATCGAAAGCATCCAGTGGTTCGTCTACATACGATAGTGCTCAGAATTGTAGTTTCTCATCGCATGAAGACAACGAACCAGAAAATAATAGTATCGACGAACAAGTACAATCCGCCATCGATTCTATATTAAATTTGCAGCAAACTCCTTCACTAGATTTGGATAGTATTTTATCATGACGTCAGTTTTAAGTATGAATGGAGTATTGTGTACGATTTTTTTCTTCTTTTGTTGGGAGTTTTGGTATTATAGTTCATTATAAGCCGGACTTAGTGAACGTGCTCTTATGTGCGTCGATGAGCCTATTTTTTTGTGATATTTTGGGAAGCAATATTTATTTATGTTGCGACTTTGATCAAGTACGATTAATTATACGTAAAGCTGATAGTGTGAATATTAAATACCAAATGAATTTTAATGATTTTTCTTTTATTCACGTTTTAGTAGACCATTGAATTTGTCCAAAAAGTTATGGATTTTAAAGAAAACAGTTGCAACTTAGAATTTGTTAACCAAAAAAGTCTTTTTAAGGTTTTGTTTATTTATTTCTCTTAATATACTATACAATAAATAATTGGTTTTCAAAAATATTTCCAATGTACAATTAACGCAACCCAAAAAAATCAATCCTGATGTTGGATGTTACGTATGTGTCATTCCGTATCAATTTAACAAGGGGTTTGTATCTTGTCATCACAAATTTTCTTGAAATTTGGCAAAGGTGTTCTCTTGGTACAGACTTGGTCAAATTTTTGAAATTTTCAAAATTTATTTAATGAACAGCTGCTAGTGTTATAAATATAGACATTTAATGAATACAACTGTATACAAATGAATACAATTCATTTGGCATACATCACTTTTGAGTAGAATATGAGCTCTATGAGGAGTTTGGAAATTTGCTCGGGTTCAACCTAAACCAAAAAAAAAAAAATACGGCCCCCAAAAAACCACCTTCAGGAAACTGGAATCATGATGAGTAGAAACTCGCCCTTATTTTCAATGTCATCAATTTTCATTTTATACAACTCTTCTCTTCGGTAACCTCCAGTTAATAAATATTTGTCGTCTGGATCATTAAATAAAAACTTATTTATTTTCTCTCTTTAGAACATATTAGATTTTTTTAATTTTCTGCATTATCATATATAATTAAAGTTACTTTTAGTTTAAAATAGTTTAGAGGACTGAATTTTTTAGACTTTTCTTGAAAATAATATTATTCTGGTTCCTCTATTTCATAAAAGTGTTATATTCCTTTAGATAGATTTCTTTGGATTTGTCTGGAAAAAAATTTAATGCTGCCACATTTGCGTTTTCTATAATTTCTTCAGTATTTCAAACTCGGAATCTTCACTTTCCACCTTTACATTAATAATAATAATTCAAGGTGTTCCGGGACTTGATACAAAAAATTCGGGAGTGAGTACATGACGTGTGTGAGGTGTGACTTAAAAAAAATTCTCATACGAGTCTTCGTCAGATTGTTTTAATCCTAGCCATTGTTCAGGTCAGGGAGAAAATCGTTAACCAACAAATCTTGAGTCTGCTAAATGACCATAAACATAAATCAACCGGAGATTTCCTAGCGTGTGTCACGAAAGCTATAGAGAAATATGAAGAATCGCACTGGACATATCGAACGCTTTTGAAGGGTTTTGACATGCTAACCTTCTAAACAAATCATTTATCGACTGGCTTAGTAGTTTTCTCGTGGATCGAACCATGTAAGTTTCTATTGATTTATACACCTCAGAAAGATTTGAGCTGGTGCTCCCCAAGGAAGGCATCTTGTCATCTACTCTCTTTCTCAACGATCTACTTGGCAAAACTGCAAACCAGATAAATAGCTTCACCGGCGATAGTTCAATAGTGTCGTCGACGTCGTCATCTAACTCTGCAGGCAGGAACAGATCGCCACCATCAATACCGATCTTGGAAACATTCTGGAGTAGAATGGGAGCAATCTGACTGAGCTGAAAGCAGAAAAGACCCAGGTGGTTGTTTTTACTAAGAAGACTGGTACTTTGGCTCAGATTTGGTCCTGTTTGGGGTGTTGAGGTTGGGAGTAATATGTCCTGGCATAGTCACATAGCTAAATTAGCTAAAGCAGATTTACAAAAACTTGAAGCTCAAAAAGCTATATACTCCGCAACAGCTTCTAATCCTTTACAAGCCCCAAATTAATTTATATTTGGAGACCATGAGGATGTCGATTCAATACAGAAGAGAGCAATTCGATTTATAGGCGATCCAGAGTGTTCCGGAAACTTGATAGCTTAGAGCATAGAAGAAAGGTCGATGACCTTACCCTGTTTTACTGATATTACTGTCCAACATAATCCCAACTAGAATAGTATCTGCAATTTATCTGGATTCCTTTTTTTTTTGGAGAAGTGCAAGTCTTCGCAATTGGCTACCAAGGCACCTTTTTATATAAAAAAAATTCACAGGATTCCCCTTCATCGAAACATCCATTACTGCGAAACTGCAGACTTGTGCGTTTAGGCTCCGGTGTCTAATGATGGAAACATGTTTCATCTATGTCTAATATGTTTCTTTGATATCTTTATGGCTTCAGCTATCTCAATCAACTTCACTTTAAGGTAATTCGAAATCATTATACTTTTCTTTGCATCCATCGTCCTCGGTGCTAATTTCGCCTTGTTTTAAATTCAAATATTTCTTCTCAAATATTGATTTTCCTAGAACAAAGTCCAAATAATGTTATAAAGTCAAGTCTTGTTATTCAATAGTAATTTTTGCCAAAATTTAATGCTTAATTAATTTTTTCAAACTAACAAAAATTGCTTCACTTAAAATACTATAACCATAGACATAGTAATTCTAGACTGTTGTAATATACAATTGCTATATTGAAGAGTTGTACCAATTTTAAAAAGAAACAGCCACTGGTCAAAGGTAGAGCTATCTTTGTTCCACTGTGCGGTGATTGGTGATATATAACAGTGGAAAGAGTATGGTACAAGAAACTAAAAGGAACACTTGACAGAGGTAGCTTTACAGTTTCTCATTCTAATATGTGAAGACAAATTTTTTGAATTCGCAGTCTAGTTTTACTTTGTCTATGGCTATAACTCACAAACTAATAGTACAACTGTCCCTATAACATTATCTAGTTGAGTCCAAAGTACTAATTTTCTATTTTAACTCTCTGGTGTAATATTTCATCCAGGAAATAGTTTGTTTGGTTTATTTGTCAGGTATTGATATCATACTTTGTCAAACGCTTTAGCTATATCATAAGTTTATTGTCTTTCAATTGATCTATTTCAATTATTGAATGGATGTTATCTGTGGTGGAATGTTCTAGCTGAATTATGTTTTTTTGTACACTTATATTGTTTATTCTTCTTATTTGCAAATCCTTCGTTCCCTTAATTATCTTTTTCTTAGTGTAGATATTATTATCTCTGAATTCTCGTACATGATTGGAATATATCTTAATATCAAGCTTCATTATAGCTAATGTCTTTTATATCCCACAACTAATAAGTCAGAGCCGGAAAATTAGGTTCTAAATAGTCTGCGAAATCTGTACATTATTTGTTTGAGCTTCCTCTTTCTTGTTTTTTTTCCTGTATAATCCAGTAACTTTATATATAACAGCATGTGTTAAATCCGCTGGTTCTGATTTATTGCGGACTTGATTATGATGTTTGCTTAATGGATCATCTTTAAACTACATCAAAAATCGAAAAAATTTCAAGTTTTGGTCATTAAAACTCTAGCTTATGAAATCCGGAAGTTGTTATTTTTTTAATTAGGAAAACTGTTCTTTTTTTTTTTTCAATTCCAATCACCTTGTTGTTTTTGCAAGATTTTTCGACAACTATTTTTGTTTTTATCAAATTTCGCTACAGCCCTCTACTTTTAATCCTCAAATAAGGGGATTTCGATCATTTATATGACAATAATTTTATGACTCGAGGCCTAAAGTATTGGGATTAAATTTGTGTTGCGTTAATTGTTTCTACTTCCCCCCTATGCACTCCCTTGAGTGTTGGAGGAATACACTAGATATAATTTATGAAGAACGATGTAATTAATATTTGTGAATAGTATACTACAAAAGTGTAAATAGTTTTAACAATGCGATAAAACTTTGTAATATAAAGCTGATTAGCTTATTATAGTAGAATGAACCGAAAAAACAATTTGTGTATATATCTGTATGTATATTTATATTAAATTGACATCTAAGAGGCAAGTAAACCTAAAACAAATTTATTTCAATATCATAAATCTATTTTTTCCTTTTGCGATCTTCATAGAATTTTCTATAGTAACAGGCAGTGCTCAAATCCTTAGATCCATCTCTATAATTCAAAATTAACAAAATTCCCATCTCTACATTTATAACAAAAATAAACGTGATTCGGGTTAGTTTCCAAACAATCAGATTATGATCGGGTTAATCCAATCACAGATTTGGAAAATGAACAAGTTTTCCATGTCTTACAACTACAAATGAACAAGTTTTTCCATCTTTACCGTTACAGATTTTTGATCTACACTTTCAAATGAACAGATTTCTCCATCTCTAAATTTAAAGAATGAACAAGTTTTTTAATCCTCACACTTATCAATGAACAGGTTTCTTTCCAACTGTACAATTAAAAAATGAACAGGTTTTTCTATTTCTTCATATATTAATGAACAGGTTTTTCATCTTTACTGTTACAGACTGGAAAGTTTTTTTGTTCTTTTCAAATTTCTAAAAGAGCAGGTTTTTCCATCTCTACACTTGAAGAGTGAACAATATTTTCTACGTAGAAATGAACAAGTTTGTTCATCTCTACACTTATAAACGAATAGGTTTCTTTCAAATTCTACTATTGAAGAACAGATTTGCCCATCTCTATTGTATAAAATAATCAAGTTTCCCATCTCTACATGTATGAACAGGTTCCTTCCCGACTCTACAATTAAAAATGAATAAGTTTTCCCATCCCTACATTTACAAAATGAACAAGTTTTCCATCTCTTTTCAATACAATGAACTGGTTGAGATTTTTCAATCTCTACCATTATCAATTGAAAAAAGGAGGGGATTTTCCCATCTCTACACTTAGTATGAACTGGGGCTAAAATCGACCCAGGTCCGACTTAAGGAAATCAAAATCAACTCGAAATTTTTTGAATGTAATATTTTCGAACAATTTTTGGTACGTACGCGTTTAATGCTATTAAGTAATGTTCAATGAACGGTGGATTAAGTGATAATCTACAGTTGATTTATTTAGAAAAAAAAATTTCTTTTCTGCAGTTTAGCAACTGTCCATATATATGGCCCATTGGTTCTCAGCTTTTCGAAAAAATTTTGTAAATATAATGAAATTTATACCATACTAGTTGTGGCTGTTAGGTAAGAGACTAGCTCTGCTAGAGAAAAAGTACGCATGCGCCAAACGTCAATGACTGTCAGTTGATTAGTTTGAAATCTACACTTTCGAATGCGGTGTCTAGAGTTCTTGTAGACAAATCAGTGTAGCCGTTCCATCGTATAGGTTTTGCCATAAAATGATCGACGAATTATAGTAACGAATTGTGATGCAGTTACACTGTAACGTTTTTTAAGTGGTTTAAGCGTTTTCAAGAAAATTTTGAGGACGATTCACGTTCGGGACGCACTTTCACGTCAGAAACGGAAGAAAAAGTCAGTAATCTTGTTCGAACTGACCGTCACCTATGTATTCGTGCGATTGCTGAATCTATAAGAATTGACAAAGAATGTGTCAAGCAAATTGTAACATTCGAAAAATGTGTGCTAAACTAATGCCTAATTCCGCACTGTCAACAAACAAAGGTTTCTAACCAAATACAATATCCCAGGTTAGACCACCCTCATTATTCGCCCGGATTGTGCACCATGCGACTTCTACCTTTTTCCTAAGGTCAAATCTCCATTAAAACGAACAAGACTTGATTCTATTGAAACTGTAAAAGAAAAAGCGGCGCGCTCCCTAAAGGAAATTACATAAAAAGATTTTCTACACTGTTATTAATTAAATATACAAAATATCAAAATTAACATATTTTATATAACCAGGCTTGTAATCAATAGTCACATCTCCTATTTCCAATTTGTGATTCACAGTCTTGTGCACATAGCTCATCTCCAGGATCATGTCTAATTCACAATGTATGTACCCCATCCCTTAAAACTAGTCACCCCCTCTAATCACTACACCACTAAACCCCTCAAGAGCTAACTCGTTAAAAATTTTTTTAGCGGTTGTCATAATTATTAGGATTCAATTAGTTTAATCTATGCTCTTTGTTTATCTATGTTGACATGTTGAGTAGTTTGTTTTTTAAGATTTTTACAGTTAGCAACCCTGTTGCATGTAACCCATCCATTGACTTATTGAACCCTCCATAAGTGGATCTAAACTCACTTATCATATTAATATAAATAGCTGGACGAATGGGTCGGCCTCTCTTCGTTTTACGTTTCGTGTAGTAGCCCCTATCAGTCAGGTCATATTTAAAATTCTTCCAGCTGTCTTCAATGGTTTGGGTTTCAGTACCTGCCTGCGGGTTCACAAATCATCCTGTACCGCAGGTGTTGTGATTCACAATCTTTTGCATATAGATTATGTCCAATCCATGTACCCCCATCCCTCAAAACTAATCTAATCACTACACCACTGAACCCCGTCATGATTATGAGATTCAATAAGTTATTTTAATCTATACTCTTTGTTTATCTATGTTGACACACAATGAGTAGTTTGTATTTTTAAATTTTTACAGTTAGCAGCCCTGTTGTATCTATCTATCCATTGACTTATTAAACGATCAATAAGTCGATTTAACCTCACTTATATTAATTTCAATAGATATTTTCTGATTTTTTTCTTAATACTTACTTATAATAGATACTGATATTAATTTTCCTTTGTAAGATTAAGAGTAAAAGACAATGACTAAACTTATGGAATGGCTTTGTGGATTATTTATGTTCATCGGTGTTTGGTTTTATTTACTTACATCTAAAAATCAAACATCTCAAGAATATCAATTAATATTATTTTCGCCAGTTATATTGGCAGGTATTTTTGGGGTAAGAATCGTTTTGCTTCTTAAGCTAGGAAAATATTGAAATATTTTTATGATTTTAATATTTGTATAGGTTTACACAGCTTTTGTGATTTTATATAGAGTTTATACCTTCAATAATTGCGAGGAAGCAGCACATGAATTGCAAAAAGTAAGTTACTATTTTTAAATTTTAATTTATTTGTCTTTAGTTGACCTTTGAAATTCGATATCTTACTTCAAAATTAGAGACAATGTATAGACTTAAATGTTTAGTATACTGCACATGGTTTTATATTTCAATTTTTATTAAATTACCTTAATTTTTGTAAACAATTCAAAACTCGTCTTCTCTATGTGAACAATAATTATTTTTTAGAATTTTGTAGAGCTTCACAAATAGTTTCCGATAATACTAATACACTTTATAAAGCATTTGAACCAATGTTTTAAAAAACTTTTCCATTTCAATTGATGTAGCTCCAAAATATGAATTTTGAACATAAAAATGACTTGTTCTGGTTAAGAAAATCATCGTCTAGTTTATTCTTGAAATGCGGGAACAAAAAAGTCAATGGGTGCCAAATCAGGGCTGTATAATGGATAGACATCAACTTCACCTTCAGGCTTGATGACAATTAAATTTTTGAGCAGCATTGTCATGTTTAGAATGTTACACCAATTAACAGTCTTAATAGTCTTCTTTAGACTAATAGTTAAGTTATGTGGGATCCAACGCTAGTTTATATCAGGTATACCAACGCCCAAAGATGTCTTAACCAAGCACAGCATCTTTATTTTCGCCCCCAGCGGTGAATACGACATGTTCTGCTTTGAAAATAGTTGACCAAACAGTTTATTCTTTAAGTACGGGAAGAAAAATAAACCAATGGGTGCCAAATCAGGGCTGTATAATGAATGGACTATCAACTTCACCTACAGGCTCGATAAAAACTCGTTTCGATGTTTTATTTTCAGCAAAAAACATGGGGCAATGAACATCGGCCTCGTTTGAATTCATTTCAACAGTTTTCAACAGTACAATGTTTTACATCGCTATGTATATAATGTATTAACAGGATAATTTCATTGTTAACAAGAAATTGCACTTTTCAATTAACTGCAAACAGTAATCGTAGTAAAATGACTAATTATTGTTGTTGAGGTTATGTTCGACATTGTATAGTTTATATCACAGTGTTATAGAGGTCAAAAATATGAATTGCAACCCTTCTATTGATAAAAGGAATATTTTCTTCGTGAATGTATTTGGTGATTCATTACAGGAAATACAGGAGGCCAACATTGAATTAAGTAAACTTGGATTCAAATCTCAAGAAAATCCTGATAAAAAGTAATTATTTATGTAAATCTTTATACATAATTTGTTTTTATATAAATGCATGTTATAATAAATTCAAAATTTTATGACAGTTCCATTATTCCTTCTAATTCATCCCTAAGTATATCTTATCACTAACAAGTGTTTTTTCCTCGAACTTAAATATTGCCTCACAATCACATTTGTATTTACACACGAATTGCATACAATATTTTTTTTACTAGCCAAAATAAATAATTTTAATGGTAATTTTGCTTATAAAATTCATGTTTATTGATATTTGATATTTTAAACATTTGGATTAAAGATTAAAACAAAATAACAGACGAATTTGTGTGATTAAATTTGCCTTCGGCATGTATAAATGCAACCTAAAAATAATTGTTGCTATATAAGTAGGAAAATAAAAATTGGCATTAGCGCGACTTAAACCTGGGACCTCCCGCAAGTGAGTTTCGTACTCTAGCCATTACACCACGGAGACCTTAATAATACGTTTTTTAACAGTACAACTGTTTCTTTACGCACCCAAAAATGTGTCTAAAGTTCGTACTTTACGCACGGTAGTGGAAATTAATATTTCCTCATTTCGTAGCAATTCTATTTGTTTATATTTAAAGAACATAACATTTCATGAAATTGTTAGAAGAGAATTTTCTTAATTGTTTTGTAGTTTCAAAATATTTCAGTTAATAGTTATAATTGGAAAAGTTTTCATAAAATCTGCAAATGTTTCAACTATTCATTATTAGGTATTGAATGATTGAGGTAAACAGTACCAGGTGGGCAACTAATAATGGCCGTCGACCTTATCTCAATTATTTTTCTGATTGAGCATCTCATAGTCTTAGCTTTATAATGAGTGGTCCATGTTATTTTTTTGATGAAGAAAAAATATCAAACGGAAAGGAATCTTAAACAATTAACAGTAAAGAAAATACAATTTTAATTCACTTGAAATTATAATTTATTTAAAAGTAAACTATTAATATTCAGTGTTTCCTCCTCTGGTCCCATTCTTTAGTGATGGCCGTTTTGTTATCCAATTTCGTGGCAGGTGCAGGATTTCTAACCCGAAATTTTCCCGCAAGTTCATTCCAAAAATGTTTGATTGGATTAAAGACCTGGCCAATCCTTAGCGAGAATTTCGACATCCTCTAAATATCTTGTATCTGTTTGCCGTTAATCTCCCGCTTCCCTGCCATTTTCAACCAACCTGGTTTTGGCTTCCATTGAAATGCCCACCAAAACTATCTAGGAACCTCCAATGGACAAGTTTTCTTTTATGAGGTTTTTGCTTCTATTGAAATGCCCACCCAAACTATCTAGGAACCTCCAAAAGCCACGTTTTCTTTTATGCAATACTAAGTGAATTTTTCTCTAGGTCTTCTGTCTTCTATTGCCAATTCAATTGACTTCTTCTCTGGCAAAGGTTTTTTGTCTTTTTTCAGTCAGTCAGTCAAAAACTAATAGCATCGTGAAATTTTGATTATTTAATAAATAAAGTGACCATCAAAAATCAACATTATTTATTAGTATATAAAGTAAATAAAACAAAAATGTAAAAACATACCGTTCAATCAGTTATCTAATTTTTTTATATACATAAGTCGTGTGACTAACTAGCCAAAAAACATATTTTTTGCCAAAAATCGATTTTATTTTCCTTCAAAACCAATACAATCATTTCAACGCTTCTCTAACTTCTCGTTACCGTACTTGTAGAAATATTTCTGCTTGGCGAGCATTTTTTTGAGATCAGTTAGTCACTAGCAGCCAGATCTGGATTATACGGTGGATGAGAAGGTAATTCGTTCAATTTAACCATCGTTGCCATCGACTTGTGAATCGGTGTATTGTCTTGTTGAAACAGTGGTTTCTTCTTCTACATATAAGGCAGTTTTTCCTTGATTTTTGCATTGAAACGATCCAACAACTCTATGTAGTATTGGCTATTGGTTTGGAGGTAGTCGATGAAGAATATTCCTTGCACATCCTAAACTACTGAAGCCATAACCTTTCCAGGTGATTGTTGTGCATTTGGACGTGGTTCACCGGCTGTAGTCCACTCAGATGATGATCGTAGTTGATAATCTAGTGATCTTTAGGGGTTGTTATTAATATCTACCAAAAGCGGAGTCAAAAAGGGGCGTAGGTGAAACTATTAAAGATCGTTTTCAAGTATTTTTGGAATTACACATGTTTACAAGGTTTGTTAAATAATTCGAATGCCTGTGGTAGACTAGTATTAAGATTGAGTACATACAAATTGCTTCTCAGATGCCCGATCCATATTCTCCACGAGGGAACGCGAATGCGAGAGTGTGGACCTCCGTGTCAGTTTTTCGGACATAAAGTGATGTTTTATCCATTGTCACATATCGACGGAAAAAATCTGATTTATCACATGTGAACATGGTCAAAGACTGCTTTGAATCATCAACACATTGTTGGTTTTGATCGACTGTGAGTAAACGCCGCATCTACTTTGTTAAAAGCTTTCTCATGGTCAATAATTGTAAACACACTGCCTTCTGATATATTTACTGCCGCAATTTCAATATACGATTAGATATAACCAATTTGAGGAGTTTTTTGGAGTAACCAACCCAATTAGACCACCAGGACGTTCACCATCATCGTTTATATTCAGTAAACTAATAACATAACTAGCTTTTACCCGCGGCTTCGCTCGCATCGAATCTATTAAGTAAGTATCAAAAATCATTATAATAGATAAGAACGAACTCTGTAGCTAGATTAGAACCTGAGATATAGATCTTTGAATGTAGAAAAATTGCCAAAAACTTACAAAAATCCATAATTCCTCATTGAATGTCCGCGCCTAGCTCCTCTCCAACTGAACCTATTTAAGTGTTCAAAAACTCAAAAGAAAGAGGATGTTTCAGCGAGTGTTCTTAAACCAAAACGAACTCTGTAGCTATATTAGAACCTGAGATATAGATCTTTGAATGTAGAAAAATTGCCAAAAACCTACAAAAATCCATAACTCCTCATTGAATGTCTGCGCCTAGCTCCTCTCCAACTCAACCTATTTAAGTGTTCAAAAACTCAAAAGAAAGAGGATGTTTCAGCGAGTGTTCTTAAACCAAAACGAACTCTGTAGCTATATTAGAACCTGAGATATAGATCTTTGAATGTAGAAAAATTGCCAAAAACCTACAAAAATCCATAACTCCTCATTGAATGTCCGCACCTAGCTCCTCTCTAACTCAACCGATTTAAGTGTTAAAAAACTCAAAAGAAAGAGGATGTTTCAGCGAGTGTTCTTAAACCAAAACGAACTCTGTAGCTATATTAGAACCTGAGATATAGATCTTTGAATGTAGAAAAATTGCCAAAAACCTACAAAAATCCATAACTCCTCATTGAATGTCCGCGCTTAGCTCCTCTCTAACTCAACCGATTTAAGTGTTCAAAAACTCAAAAGAAAGAAGGTGTTTCAGCGAGTGTTCTTAAACCAAAACGAACTCTGTAGCTATATTAGAACCTGAGATATAGATCTTTGAATGTAGAAAAATTGCCAAAAACCTACAAAAATCCATAACTCCTCATTGAATGTCCGCACCTAGCTCCTCTCCAGCTCAACCGATTTAAGTGTTCAAAAACTCAAAAGAAAGAGGATGTTTCAGCGAGTGTTCTTAAACCAAAACGAACTCTGTAGCTATATTAGAACCTGAGATATAGATCTTTGAATGTAGAAAAATTGCCAAAAACCTACAAAAATCCATAACTCCTCATTGAATGTCTGCGCCTAGCTCCTCTCCAACTCAACCTATTTAAGTGTTCAAAAACTCAAAAGAAAGAGGATGTTTCAGCGAGTGTTCTTAAACCAAAACGAACTCTGTAGCTATATTAGAACCTGAGATATAGATCTTTGAATGTAGAAAAATTGCCAAAAACCTACAAAAATCCATAACTCCACATTGAATGTCCGCGCTTAGCTCCTCTCCAACTCAACCGATTTAAGTGTTAAAAAACTCAAAAGAAAGAGGATGTTTCAGCGAGTGTTCTTAAACCAAAACGAACTCTGTAGCTATATTAGAACCTGAGATATAGATCTTTGAATGTAGAAAAATTGCCAAAAACCTACAAAAATCCATAACTCCTCATTGAATGTCCGCGCTTAGCTCCTCTCTAACTCAACCGATTTAAGTGTTCAAAAACTCAAAAGAAAGAGGATGTTTCAGCGAGTGTTCTTAAACTAAAACGAACTCTGTAGCTATATTAGAACCTGAGATATAGATCTTTGAATGTAGAAAAATTGCCAAAAACCTACAAAAATCCATAACTCCTCATTGAATGTCCGCACCTAGCTCCTCTCCAACTCAACCGATTTAAGTGTTCAAAAACTCAAAAGAAAGAAGGTGTTTCAGCGAGTGTTCTTAAACCAAAACGAAGTCTCTATCTTGAACCTGAGATATTGAGAATAGAACGTGTGTATGTGAAAAACTCCCATAAGTAATGTACAGGGGGAAATCGCATTTGAGTATAACTTGAGAATGGTGAAAATTAGATGAAATCCGATGGTTGATGGCTGATCTGTGCATCAATACCTTTCATTGAAAAAAAAAATTAAGCAAATCGGGTAGAAAGCCTGAACGGACTCGGAATGGAAATCATCAATTTTCTTAATATATAAGATAGTTCTTTTCGATGGAAAAGAGTCCGGATAACACTTTTGAAGCTATTGTAGAGTATTTTTTTCATCAAGTAGCAATGATAAAATTAACACACGTAATTGTTTTGAAAATAACAAAAGTAGCTTCACTTAAATGGTTGTCCTTTTTTTCTGACAAATCAAAATGTCATGACATTTGACACAAAGTTATTTCAAGTTGGTACTTCGTGAACGTCTTATGGACTTGACAATGACAGCGATATCTATGTATCAGTCATACGACTTATTGAGCGATGTATACAAACATACTAAAAAATCTAAATTTAATACTTTAATGTCAAATTTTGTGTTATTGATAAACTATTTTTGAACGAGACACCTAGTATTCGAATTCACAAAAGAAATTAAGTCTTTTATACTAAGATAATCACAGATTTTCATTATAATTTCTGGAGGTAAAACTATAAGTGGTTTATCGGCTGACATAGAAGAGACTCGATCTACAAAAACCTACAAAAATCCATAACTCCTCATTGAATGTCCGCACCTAGCTCCTCTCCAACTCAACCGATTTAAGTGTTCAAAAACTCAAAAGAAAGAAGGTGTTTCAGCGAGTGTTCTTAAACCAAAACGAAGTCTCTATCTTGAACCTGAGATATTGAGAATAGAACGTGTGTATGTGAAAAACTCCCATAAGTAATGTACAGGGGGAAATCGCATTTGAGTATAACTTGAGAATGGTGAAAATTAGATGAAATCCGATGGTTGATGGCTGATCTGTGCATCAATACCTTTCATTGAAAAAAAAATTAAGCAAATCGGGTAGAAAGCCTGAACGGACTCGGAATGGAAATCATCAATTTTCTTAATATATAAGATAGTTCTTTTCGATGGAAAAGAGTCCGGATAACACTTTTGAAGCTATTGTAGAGTATTTTTTTCATCAAGTAGCAATGATAAAATTAACACACGTAATTGTTTTGAAAATAACAAAAGTAGCTTCACTTAAATGGTTGTCCTTTTTTTCTGACAAATCAAAATGTCATGACATTTGACACAAAGTTATTTCAAGTTGGTACTTCGTGAACGTCTTATGGACTTGACAATGACAGCGATATCTATGTATCAGTCATACGACTTATTGAGCGATGTATACAAACATACTAAAAAATCTAAATTTAATACTTTAATGTCAAATTTTGTGTTATTGATAAACTATTTTTGAACGAGACACCTAGTATTCGAATTCACAAAAGAAATTAAGTCTTTTATACTAAGATAATCACAGATTTTCATTATAATTTCTGGAGGTAAAACTATAAGTGGTTTATCGGCTGACATAGAAGAGACTCGATCTAATAATTTTTGTCTGAGCTTACCCCTAGATACTCCATTTTTTATCAACCTCTTAATATTCTCACAATTTGAAGGTATTTCAATATAAGCTTCAAGATCTCGACATAAATTTGATATTTCTCTATTACATAAATATTTAGCGAGTTTTGTATCATCGAATAAAGCATTCAAAAGTTTATATTGGGAAATCGATGTAGCGCCCAAATAATTTTTATCCATTTCTTCCAAATCTCGTTTGCATCGATACCCAAACTGAATCAGTTCCTTCGAAAAAGGAAATGTTTTCGGAACGGAAAGCGGTACATAACGATTCCGTAAAGTATGAAATCTAATAATAATCTCCGCAGCTGCTTTACACTTTTTCATATTGGAAGTAGAAGCGTAGTAAGAAAAATCTTTTGCTAATAAATCCAAAAGACGACAATCCCCATTGGATTTCACATCAAATTTCGCCAGATTTTGTATTAGAATATTTAAAGTACAAGGATTTGCAGAGCGCGCGGCAAAATCCAAAACGCTATAATTCTTATTTGTAGTAGTAGCATTCACGTCAGCTCCATGATCGATCAAATAGAGCGCTAATTTAGGATGATTATTTCGAACTGCAGCATGCAGAAGACTATACCCTTGTTCAGTTTGGAAATTCACATCCGCCCCTTTGCTTATAAAATAATCTAGTATTTCAATATTTCCTGAATCAGCCGCTAGATGTAATGGGCTGTAATGTCTGCATTTTCCAGTTAATTTACATTCAGCGCCAGCTTCATATAGAAGTTTTAACATTTCTAAGACGCCCAAACGAGCGGCTAAATGAAGAGGCGTCCAACCAGAAAAATTTCTTCGGTTTAATCGAGCACCATTAGAAATTAACAGTTTCGTGATTGTTTTAAAACCGAAACCAACCGAAAAATATAGATGGGTATTACCGTATCTATCTATTTTATTAACATCAGCATTGTGTTTAATGAGGAATTCAACGGCGTTTATTTGTCTATTGATAATGGCGCAAAATAGAGGAGTGGATTCGCATCTATCTTTAAGATTAACATCTACTTTATGTTTTATTAGAAATTCCAAGAATTCAATCCGACCATATCGAGCTGCTAAATGGATAGAATGACTTCCGAAAACTGTTTTTTGGTTTATATCAACACCATATCTCACGAATAGCTTGAAAATGTCTAATGCTCCGATACACACGGCGTGATGGATGGGATAAAACTCTTTATCCGGATTTTCAGGACTGGCTCCTTGGTCTAAAAGTAAATTAACCATTTTTATATTATTCATTATAACTGCCCAAGATAATAGAGAATAGTCCTTGCAGTTTTTTCGGTTGACGTTGAAGGACTTGAGTAAATTCAAAACTAGTTTTTCGTCATCCTTTTCTATTGCTTTATAAAGTAGAAAACATTTACACGCCTTCATTTCTTTTAATAAGGATTCCTGAAAATAAAAAAAAATATAGTGTATAATGGAGGTTATTATACACGAGTTGAAGTTTGCTGTCACGAGTGAATGAATGATCGAATCAATAACTCATTATGCGCGAGTAGAATACTATACTTTATCCATGACTACTCGATATTTTTGTGTTGGAAATTTTTTTAGCATTATTAGAAACACTATTATTTTATTCTAACAAATATTCTATACAATATATTATTGTTCATTTAGAAATAGTACATAGTTATCGAATCAGACGCCCCCAAATATCTATAGAAAGTCTAGAGCTGTAAAATATCTGAGAATAGCTCTGGATACAAAGCTGCTCTGGCACGAACATGTGGACAACAAAAAAGGCAACATGCGCGCTCTCTGGGCATGCATAAGTGCCTTTGGCTGTACAAGTCTCCACCTACGACCCTCGACTGGATTTTTATCTCTTCTCACATATGGGGCAATCGTTTTGTGGTCCTGCATGGAGAAAGCGAGCACCAAATCGCGATTGGACAGACAACGTCTTGCATGCCTCGGCATCACAGAATCCATGCGTACGGCCCCAACTAGGGCTCTTTAGGTCTTACTAGAACTCCCACCACTAGTCCAATCGGCCATGCAAAAATCTGAGCGCAGGCCATAGGTGGATACCCAATCATTTCGATGGGCAGCTACCATTGATAATAAGGGCTTGCAGGCACACATTACCGACCGTGAGCAGTAGAATGGTGACTCCAAGCCCGATGTATTGAACCTGGTAGACAGACGGTTCTAAGAGAAATGGCTTGGCCGGTACAGGTTTCTGTGGGGGACACCCCAAAATAATTTCGCTTGGGGAACACGCTACTGTCTTCCAAGCCGAGGTATTCGCTGTGATTGAATGCGGACGCTCGATACACAATCGACGCAATAGGAACACAGCAAATCTCGATCTGCTCAGACAGCACAGCTGCCATACAAGCTATAACAGCCGAAAAGGTATGCTCTTGGCTAATGCTGGAGTGTAAGGTAGCCCTTCAAAATCTGGTGAATGAGATATTCTTTAATGTTCCAAGAAATGTTTGTTATTTTTTGTCATAATTAAATATTCATGTAGGATCCTTATAAGGTTCCGCAATCTCTTTTGTTTTAAGGTTCTGTTCATTTAGAACTATTTCTTTCACTAATTTAATATTTTCTGGAGTAGTCACCGCCACATAACCGTCCCCATCTTCTAATGATTCTCGTCCTCTGAAAAACAACTTCGGCCAATTATTTTTTTGAAAATGATCGACACAAATCATCGTTAACTGCCACAATTGAGACATTTTTCAAAGCAACTTGACTGGTCCATCTACTATAATAAAATTAAACGAGGCAGCAAGTTTGAAACTTCCTGTGAGGCTTTTTAAGACTTGTCACTGACATAATCACAGAATTGCATTCAATTTCTTTCAAGATCAAAATATTGGTTGACGCCTGACATTGTATCTTGTTTGGTTAGTGGTAATACTAATAATATTAATTATATCTGCTTCTGCCTTGCTTTTGAAGTTTGATGGTCAGAAAAGGACACCCAGGCGTTAGTTGACCAGATCCTAACTAGATAAAACAATGGGAAACATGAGTTTAGCTATAGAATTAGGCAAGGAAGCATAAAACATGAGATAACTGAGATTTCCTTGGCGAGAGACATAATATCAGCAGATCAGAAGCTAATTTATCCCTAGAATTGCAACTTGCGCGCAATAACAATTGCACCATAACGATAATGTTGCAAGTGCGAGATTTCGCATGAAACTATCAGCTAGACTTCATCTGAGCACGCTTTTGATCAAGAAACATACACAATGTATGGGTTTGTTCTGTGCTCTTTACTAAATGGAAAAACCCAAAATTGTATTTTTGGTGAAATTGGTCAAAAAGTGATTCTTGGAATTGAAATAAAACAAAATTTCCAAATTTTATTAGCAAATAGGTATTCACAGATCTTACGATACGGCTACATAATCTTTATCTTTAATATAGAGGTTATTTGTTGTGTCAAAACCTCTTTCTATTGTTCTGGTTATAAAAGACCAATAAAAGTCCGAAAACTCCGTATTCGCCCAGGTAGATATATTAAAATTTTTGGAAATATCTAGATTATTCTGTAATAATATTTCAAATGTCCGTATTTATCATATACATTAGAAAAATATGTTTTTTTTTGTATTAGTGTTAGTTTTAATAATATCTACAAAAATATTTTCAATTTGATTAAAGTCGGCGAAGTTTTTTTGAAAAATTTCTGAGGAATACTTAAATTGTCAAAACTTTAATTATCAAATAACTAAGACAATAACAGAAGCTTTTGGAATAAAACCAGACTAGCGTGAGAAAGAGATAGAAAGAATTAAGAGATTAAAGAAACAATATAAAAGTAAACACGGATGATATATTAGAGGCAGCCGTAGAAAGAAAAACAAAGGAAATACGAAGAATTAGATGTAAAAGAACAAGATAACAAGATAGCAGACATATTTGAAACATGAAAGAAGATATTTTTCGAAGAAAAACTCAACAAGATACAGAAAGGGAAAGGACAAAAGAGGAAATCGCGAAGAGGAAATGGATGAAGCGATAGGGAAAATAAAAAAATGAAAAACGTGTGAAGGAGACAACATAGAAGCGGTACTGATAAAATATTTAGGACAAACATGAAAGGGATGGATATTAAAGATATTCAATACAAAATGGAATACAAATAAAACCAGAGACTAGAAAAAAATCAATTAATAGCACTACATAGAGATGATCTAATATGCGAAAACTACAAAGCAACCTGTTCATCGTTAGTTGGCTTAAAACGTACGAGAACCATCAAAACAAAGATAAGGAAATGGAGCAAGAAAAAGAAAACGAAGCTTGACATAAAGAAAAATAGAACAGGGGGAAGAATTAAATATGACATTTATGGATTTGAAAGCTGCATTCGACCCAAAAGATACATAAGTGGTATGCGAAAGTTCAAATAGACCGATATATTTAGTCTTCTTCTATTTCGGTATACTTGTCATGGATAGAATAATAAAAACAATAAAAAAAGAATTGTACTAAATTAAAAAAAGAGGACATGGGGAAGATTTAATAATGGAAGAACAACGAATAGATTGAATGACTACCTTTGAATATCTGGAATTCACAGAAAACGGGAAGATAGATATAGACATAGTAAACAGAGGAAGAGAAGTAGAACAACACAATTTTCGGGAGAAAAAGAGAAGTAGGAGAAAACGTAAAAACAAAAGTATACAACTCAATAATTGTAGATTAATGAATGATGAAAAGTGAAACTTGGGTAATGGACAAAAAGATACAGAGTAGAATATTAGTAATGAAGATGAAGCAACAAGTGAAAATTGCAGAGAAAACGAGGGTGGATAGAATAAGATTAAGGTATTTGTATAATAGCTCAAATAGGAATCAATAGGAAACGAAATAGTTAAAAGAGAGGAACACCACAAAGCTTAATAAGAAAGAATAAGAAGGAAATGATGACCCACGAAAACGTGGCTGCAACAAACAAGGGAAAGGAATACAGTAGATGAAGGAAGTAGCAAACGATCTGGATAAGTGGAAAAAATGGTTGAAAATTTGACGCTCGAAAGGGCAAAAAAGTATGGAGAAGGAATAATTAGTATTTTTTCAAGAAGGATTAATGCTAAAAAATAAAAATCGTACTATTATACATTTTCAAATAAACCATTCATGTTATAATTATTGGTGTTTAATTAATTATAAAATATCAGTGGAAATATATTAAGAAAAAACTCACCTCTCGAAAAATTCAACACAAAACTAAATCTCACCAACTATAGTCACTTCAAACACCGTTTTCAGTTAAATATGTACTTGACGAATTTAATCACGAAATTTGAGCATGAAGCTCGATCAACTTTCAAATTTTGAATACTATAATTCCTCATTTCCAAACCAGTTTTATATATTTTTCTGCTACCTGACAATAGTAAATAGATTTTAAGTTAAGATGAATTGGTACCCAATTTCTAGGTATTACAAACTATTTGCCATAATGTTGTTTATCGATTTATAGCAAAGAAAAGTAAACAATAATATTTAATTGAATAGTTTCTGATAAGTATTTGAACGTATCATTTGTTTACTAATTATTTACCTTATTAATTTCAAAATACTATATATTAATCTAGTGAGTTATATTATTAAGATTAATTAATTTATAAACAAAAAACCAATCGTAAATTCAATAAATGTTCAAGTTTCAATTTTATTTTCCACTAAGAAAATATTTTAACTATCAGGATACATGGAAATCCTATGGTGCGATATCTGGAGAGTATTGTGGGTGAAGCAGTACCTCTCAGTTGCCGACCTTCCACAAATGTAACAATTGACAACATGTAGCATCCGACGTCATCGCATACCACATGTATTTCCATCGATTAATGCTATCTGGCCACAAAACATTTCCGGTTACGACCTATTGCTGCCGGTCCACAACAAAGCGGAAAAAGAGTAACTAATCATAAAATTTCAAACGTATATTTTTGACCCTTAACGTAGTCAGGGAATGGTCAATCGCCAGTTGCGATTTTGCAAGAATAACAGGAAAAAGTGAAGCGACAAACAATAAAGAACTTTCTCATACATCTAGAACATAAACCACTCACAAAAGCAACTTGTCGAAGTGGACAGTTCCCAAAGAACAAGATGGTGTTATCTAGACTGTTTATCTTTTTTATTAGGTGTCGATCTACCGCGAGAGGAAACATCTACTGATATCTAACTGATTCGTACCATAACTAAGCTGCCAAAGAAAACCTTTTCATTCCCTGGGTCAACAATATACGGCCCCTCAGCTCAAAACCCAAGAGGAAACTCCGTTTTGCGACCCTTCGGCTGCAAGCAGCATTTCGCTGCCAAAGAAACACTTCTTATCCCCTGAGTCAACAATATACGGCCCCTCAGCTCAAAACCTAAGAGGAAACTCCGCTATCCGCCCCTTCGGCTGCAAGCAACAGCGTACGATGACCTCCGTGAAATCTACTTTAACTTCATTGATAATTCTCCCATATCGGATAAAACTCTACCTACCACACCCCACCCTTCACATTTTTCATCGATGTTGCATGTTTTTTGCGGTTTCCTTGCAACCTGGTGAACTCTCCATCCAAATTGCCGACGATAGGGAATAACGCAGCTATACCCGACCGCCCCTTTTAATAAACACGCAACCACCAAAATCTCAACCCTGCAGAGGAGTAACTCCTATATCATGACCTACTCCAACAAACAAATGGTATAAGGCCGACTAACGGCCTCACAGTCTCTGGATTTCGATTAAAGAATGGGTAACTCGATCCAATCTTTTCAAAATAGAGATCTAAATCAACAGATTATCTAGATTTTGGATCCACCAAACTTACAGAAATGTCTTTTTGGGACATAAACCCGGATTTATCTGGATTTTCATATAGGACCCATTTTTCGTCTTCAGTGATTGAACGATCAAAAAACGGTTCCGTAAGGTGCCGTAGAAGTAATATATTGGTTGGTCGGGAAAAATTTGGGAGACTAGATCACCAGCACTACTCAATTTCCCAAACTGCTGTAAATATTATTCGTTGGCCCACCAAAATTGGTTAAGAGTCACTAAGAGTTTCTCAATCGTTTGGCTTTGATTTTCTTCCACTTCTGCCTTTACCGTGTCGTTGTCCTGGAGTCAGAAAGATCAAAATTATTGCACCTGAACATAGACAACCATCTTTCGTATGAATATTAGTACTTACGTATGGATGGAAGGTTTCCGCCGTTTCTACTTTAGTTTAATGGTATTAAAAAAGTGCTTTTCCATTTGGAAACTGTGCTTGAGCATACTTCAGCTATCGCCATGTCTAAAAATCAATAGCTACTCTTTGAATCATAGAACCATACTTTGGTATTGTCCAAATCTTGTTCACAATGATTCTCTTTTTTTCCTGCCATAAAATTTCGATCTTGAGAGGATTAAAAAAGTTATAGCATCGCTAATACATCACATGGCTCCAAAAATGTCTTCTCTTTCGAAAAGAACCAATGGTTTGCTGAATTTAAATATGATGGTAAACGTCCTGGTCGTCCAATTGAGTTGGTTACTCCAAGAAACTCCTCAAATTGGTTATATCTAATCGTAAATTGAAATTACGTGAGATAGCTAAGGCCGTAAAGAAATCACAAGGCAGTGTGTTTACAATTATTGACCATAAGAAAGCTTTTTACAAAGTGGGGCTCGCGTTTACTCACGGTCGATCAAAAACAACAACGTGTTGATGATTCAAAGCAGAGTTTGGCCACGTTTACACGTAATACATCAAATTTTTTGCATCGATATGTGACAATGGATCCATCACTTCACTTAGGAATCAAAACGATCATCATCTGAGTGGACTGCAGTCGGTGAACCACGTCAGCTGGGAAGGTTATGGCTTCAGTAGTTTGGGATGTGCATGGATTTTGTTAATCGACTATCTTCAAAAGGCAATTAACAGAGAACAGGTCTCATATGTCGAAGAAAAAAACCACTATTTCACCAAGACAATACACCGATTCACAAGTCGATGGCAACGAAAGTTAAATTGAACGAATTACATTTCGAATCGCCTTCTCATCCACCGTATAGTCCAGATCTGGCCACCAGTGACTACTGACTATTCGCTGATTTCAAAAATTCAGCTCAAATGAAGAAGGAATTGATGAAACTGAAATCTATTTTGAGGCGAAAGACAAAAAGAAGTTAGAGAAGCGTTGGAATAATATTATTGCTCTTGAAGGAGAATAAAATCTATTTTTGGTAAAAAATGTGTGGACGTCGTTGAAAAGTAGAAGTAACTTCGATAAAATTGTTCGTTTGTTAGCATATTTTGAAGTTTAAAGAAAAAATAGAAAAATGACACATTATGACATTACATTTATTTAAATAATTGCGGTTAGAAAAGTTAAATTACACATAAATAATAAAAAAATATAATATACTTGAGTAAACTATTTTCATTCGCTGCGATATGTGTTAAGAGGGAGACTCCTGTGCAGTTATATAAAGTTCGAGTCTCATCAACATATTGACCCTAAACGGCGAACAAAGTTAAGTACCAAATAATATAAATACTGGCAAGGTTTTAATATTAATTAAATATAAATAGTTGTCCAATTCACTTCAAATAAAAGCTACATAATGTAAATAATAATGAATGCCTCGTCAATCTGTGTGTGCGCAGTCAGTTCACTTTCAATATTAACCAAAATCATTTTTATTGCAAAAAAATATTTAAACTGAAATTGAAGAAGTATGTAGAACCATCCACCAACCCGGAACTTAAAAATCAAAGAAGAAATCCATTGGACAAAAAGAGGCCAAATATCTAGGATGAACGTTGGGTCAAAGTCTCACTTTGGATATCTGATAGACAACAATGCAACCTGCTCAATAGCCATCAAGAAGTGAATAAAAGCTGGTGCCAACTAATACTAAAGAACAAACTTCTTCTTCGTCCAATAGACTCTTGGTGCTGATGGAGTAGGACAAACAAAGATTAAGAAGATTCAAAAGAAAAGTCATCAGGAAAATATTTGGAGGCGGGAAAGTGCGAGATGAATAGAGAAATAGATATGACTCTGAGGATAAGTAACATCCTACAAAACATTTAACTGGGACTCTGTGAAAACTCTAAACAAGAATAGAGATGCATTCTGATGCTTTCAAATAACAGTAACAGACTTGGAAACCTGATAGACAACAATGCAACCAAATAAACATCTCAACTGGTCTTATAGGCCTATTCATAGGCCTATATTTTTTTCTCCACTTAGTAAGGATCCTTTCACCCAACTATCCGTGTCCATTCAGGCTATTTGGAGTCTCAAATATTATGGAGGAGAGAGGCCCACAGATCCATTGAGTTATAAGAGATCCTCAGTTTGGAAGTCTCTTAGATGTCAACAAAAAAGCTGCTTGGAAGAAGTTTTTGTAAAAAATAAAAAAAGTGAAAATGATGAAGATGTTATGGACGATTTATTAAAAAACTTTCAACGCGTAGAAGTGAATATGTGAAGATTCATTTCCTATACCCACATAACAAATATAATTGAAGTAATTAGATGAATTACTCGATATTAGATTTTGTTGCGAAACTGGTTAGCGCTGATATTTCGTTAGAACTACATTCGACTGGTAAACGATTAAATTCGATTTCTTCACCATCGATAGACATCGGATCTGCAGGCCATTGTTTATGGCTTGGTGCATATAAAATCAACATGGCGCATATGTATATGTTCCACATACCGTATACCCCGGTATGTAATACCGAAGATAATTCCAAATCCATAGTTTCGTCCCATTTGCTTTGCCCTTCGTCGACTTGGGATAATATGAAGGATATAATGGTGATAGCGGCACAAATTAAAGTCGCCAACATTAGGAAATTGAACCGGTAGATGATGCCTTCGTAATGTAACCGTCTCGCCTGTGACATACTCGGAAGAACGGTCTTTTTTATACTTATATTTTTGAAAACCTTCCACACCATGTAGCAAAGGAAGAAAAAGTAAAGCCCCGCGGATATTCCGGCTAAAATGATGAAACCCAAAGCCAGATTCGTACCGATAGGCGTCACCCATATGGAATAAAACGGATTAATCAATTGGGTACCCCTTTCACATAAATCGAATATCAACAAACAAGTACAACCGACGATAATCGTACTCAAATGTTTCCAATATCTTTTTATCGAATTCTTTTCCAAGTTTTCCTGAATCAGCATGTGTTCTCCAGCGAAAATCAACCAAAAAGATAATAGAGCGGCGTAAAAAACACCCTGACGTATATCGCTCAATAACAACATATACGGCATGTCAAAATATAAACTGAAAAATTCGATTGGGAGATTTAGAAACGCCAATGTACCACCTAAAGTAATGAGCATGTACTCTAACAAAACAGGGGTGCGATTCAATTTATGTACCCTCTGCCAGAACCACATCATGATTGCCAAGAGAATGGGGAAGAAGAACGTCTTCAAACTTACCCAAATTTTAGTAAAACCGCCGTTCATGTAAATAGTGTGAAGGTATATGTCTTCAACTTTACCCAAACCGACATTCTTTTTAGTCGTATAATTATAAGGTAATCGTAAATTAAGTAAATAATAATCGTGATATAAAGATCCTAATTCGAATAGAGGTACCATTGTACAATTATAAGGATAACCGTGTTTTTCTCTGATAGAATCGTCGTCGAAAGTACAATTCATGTATCTCTTTTCTTCGGCGTGCGAATAATATTTCCATGGAGTTCGTCCGCCGTTAGGTGTTTTGTCACTATATGCCAAACGGGAATCCAAAGTTAATTCTATTAGAGGGTTCAAAATTCTTCGTTCATTTTGATAAACCACGTCGATTTGTAATATCCCGACTAAGTTCTGTTGCCAACGGGAATAATCCAATTTCTGTAAAGGCATCTCCATAACAAACACCTACAAAAAGAATATATATATATATATATATATATATATATATATATATATATATATATATATATATATATATATATACAGAGTGAGTTTTATGTATGGAACGCCTCATTGTTGTCAGATCTTTTTTTTTTCAGAAATATAATAAACTTTGTCATTTCAAATAGATCACCCTATATATTTTGTGTTTTAAAAAACACTGATTAGTTTTCATTTACCTAATTACTATAATTTCGGAGTTATAGCTACATTTAGAGTATTTCCACCAAAGTTATAATAAATATTGTACATTTAGATAGCTACGATTGAAAAAACTTGTTTAATTTGAATATTCTTTAATAAAAATGGTCGAGAAGATTTGAATGGAATGGAAAAATGAAAGTTTACCGGGGCGAGAACTAGGAGACAGGAACCCAAGCAACACGTCAGTCTCGCCAAATCCTTCCTAACAGCGTTCCTAGCGTCTGCAGCTACTTGTGAACTTTATTTTATGGACAACCCTCGTATTTAATTCAATTGGGTATTTATTAGTTTTGTAATATATACTTAAATATTTAACTTTCCTTGTCTTCATATTTACGAAAAATATCAAAACTGATAGTGAATTGGCTTTTAAAATTAAACAAATAGTTCAAATAAAAAGTTTAGTTGAAAATTTGAGAAATTCTTTTCTTATTACTCTAAGATACTAGATGATTAATCCTATTAAATGAATATTATAAACAGTTATTTGATGGAAACAATTAGAAACTGTGTTACTAATTATGGGTAATCTGCCAAAAGATTCTTCACAACTTCCAAAAATTATAACTAACGAAATAGTCATCTACCCACTACTGATCAGTTATTATATATGAATGTGTATGTTATTAAGCATCTGATGAATTATTGTTATAATAAAATGGATTTCTGTATATTAACTTATTAATTTTATGAAGTAGGTACTTACCAATCCATTTGCGTCTAGATTAGATGTTGCTTTTTTATCAGACAATTCAACTTTTAAACAAGGTATTGTAATCCACCGGTCTATATCAGTTGATCCAGGATTCGGATCGGCACACACTGTTGAAAGGATTGTTTGAGTTTTAGCTGGACTTGGAGCTATTAATCCCAATAAGAAGCATGCCAATTGGCATATCAGGAAAACTGTGATCAAAACACTCAATTTTCTACCACTTAAATTCTCTATAATCGTGCCCGGCATTTCGTCTAGGTTTTTCTTCTTTGACTTGCCTTCTACAATGTCGATGTCTATTGTCGGTATATTGTAAACAAACAAGTTACATTCCTATGTTCAACTTTTGTTCGCGACTACACCGAACCGAGATAGTGTACAAAGTATGGTTTTTTTTATAGTGGATTTACACCAAATTCATTAATACAAAGACAGCAGCCGATATCAAAGTGAGTACGCCTTAGGCCGATGTCCCATGCAACAATTTTTTGGTGGTTCGATGATCCAGCGGCGATTCTATTGGTTGAAAATTTTAGCATTAATTTTCATTCCAATATTTTAAACAATCTATTAGATGACTTTTTACAATATTGTATAGTTTTGGATCCAATTTTTAACATATCTTTGATATTTTTGTTTAGTTTGGGATTTGTCAGAGTAGGGATACTAGTGGTTAAAATTGACATGTTAAAATAAATATGGATTATCGACAGCTGCAGTTGCGTTAAAACTGTATACGTTATGGAAATAATGGATTATTTTCGTATGTCGTGTTATCTTTACAAAAATATTAACAGAAAAGAGCTAGAGTGAAAAGGCTACGAAAGAAAAATACAAGGGAAATGTAAAATATTTTCAGATGCAGGGGACACCCCAGCCTTATATTTTGACGTATGCCAATGTCAATTGTCATTTCTATGTCACAGTTTTCAAACAATATAAATATAAATATGGAAATGGAGACTTCATTGAAAAATGAATCAAATGATACAATTTTAGTTACTGAAGAAGACGGAATTCAGTATTCAGATTTTGAAAATGTAGAATACGAAGAAGTAGGTGATGTTTATACTAAAGAGAACTATGAACATTCATCATTCACCTTGGTTAGAATATCTAAACCCATAACCATTCAATATAATATAAAAGTATCTATTGTTCATTTCAGATGAAAAACTATCATCGCAAGAGGACAAGGAATTTTTCACAAAATGAATGTAATTTAATATGTGCCATTTTGGAAGAGTACTATGAAATAATTGAAAATAAACGAAATGATCATAAAACAAATTTTTTAAAAAACAAAGCTTGGACTGAAATTACCCAAAAGTTTAATGATAATACAAAAGACGAGTATAGAACTGCTCTACAGTTGAGAACATTTTATGAAAACTTGAAGAAAAAGAGAAAAAAAATGTATAAAGAAGCAGAGGTTAGTAAATTGTTATTACTTTGATTATGTATCTACACTTGACTTTTCAGAGTGGTGAAAATATAGACGTTTCAGGAAATCAAACTGAAAAAATAATACAATCTGATATATTGACTAATCAAGCAAAGATACTATTAAGAGACAACCCACATGTTTTTCAAGAAAGTTACAAAAAAACTAGTTTCATAGAAGAATATCACAAAAAAAGGATTCAATTAGTAGAAACAGAAATACAAAAAGTCAAAGACGCATCTGAACAGCAACGTAGACTGTTCCTCTTACAAGAGGAAAAATTAATGTTAGAAATTCAAGAAATTAAACAAAGGTTACAAAAATGACCGGTAAAACTTGTATAAAATAAATAATATAAAAGATATTCTGAATTATTAACTATTAGCTTCGAGAGAGGGGGTTAATTTTTCAGGCCCGGTTCATATACCATTCAGAAAGCATTGATCTTTCTCTGTATTACAGTATAATTAAATTATGTGGTGAAAAAATCTTCTAACATGCTGACAATTGGCACAAACTTTCAAAAAATTGTTTACTGAAAAAAAGTACCCAAAATTATAGAAATTCTGACAAAAACCCTACATGGACATACTTAATCATCCATCAAAAATTCATAATGTTTGTATGCTTAATTAAGAAAATATACTTGAATATAAGTTCTGATTGCACATCTTTAAAGGCCTATATCTCAGAAATGAGGAATTTTTTTGTCACAGCATTATTTCCACGTCATCTACTCATTTCTGAATGTTTTGCATAAAGTCCTGGAAAATCCTGTTAGAATGTGTGTTGGTAAATCGCTGATAACTACTCAGTGTAGGATCTGGTGTTAAGGATCTCTACCTAGGGTATGAGGAGAGTTAAGCTTTAGGATTAAAGAATTTACCCTAAAATATATTTGAAATTGGTTGGTAATTAATAAAATGCCAAATAGTTTTTTATATATAAAAGTTTTCTTAATTAAGGTGCGAAATCTACTGATTGATTCTGATTTAAGAGTTTCCAGCTTGTTCGACAATTAAAGGTAAAGTCTCTGCCAAACGCGAATATAAAAAAAATTGATTTAGAACGTATTGTTGGTTGTCTATCTCACGAGCAAATAACCAAATTTTATAGTTTTAAATATAAATTCAACACTCAGTAACAATAATTAAACATTTATTACATAATTGTGTGAAAGTATATAAACACATAAAAACTATAAAGTTATAAATTAACTGAACAAAATTGAAGTAATAAAAATAATAGATTTTTATATGTTTTAAATTTGAAATTTCCAGCGAAATGGAAATAAAAAACTTGGTCTGGGTTAGAATCCGCAATCAGATGTAGGTATATTTCTTTCAAAATCAATTACAGAAGACAGTTATGCGAGGAATGATAAATATTTCATAAATATGCACATATACCAAATTAACAAATGAAAAATAATGTTTACTCTCCATATAAAATTCGGTAAACATATAACGAACCGTCAGTCCACGTGAACTCCACTGTTTACCTATGAAAACGTGGAAACGTAAACGCATTTATATTGGTGGGAGCTGTCGGAAGGCGTATGTACATTATTTCTTTGAAATATACCTGCTAGATAGTCTGCGATAAGCAGTGGCGTCGCATAATCTGCAATTGATATTGGAAGAACTATAATCTACTTGATCCCGGATCATAGTTTTCGTCTAAATATGAAGTGAAAATAATTTTTTTGACTGCGTAAGGTAACCCAAATATGCAAACTGCATATATCACATATTTTGGCATTTCAAGACAAAAACAATCTTGTAGCAATTAATTTTATTGCAGTTTCTAAGAAACTAACCTCAAACGGTCCGAAGAAAATGTTTGACATTAAGTTATTTTTGCCTGAAGTGAGTTCGGCGTCAGTATAGATTAAGCAATACAAAGAATTACGTATACAGGGTGTTTCAAAAAAGTCTCCAACGTAAATAGAAAACTGAAAAATATTTCGGGTTTACTTAGTAAAAATTTTTCGTATCGTCATCCGTATTCAAGATAAAGGGCGTCGAATCAAAAATATCAAATAACCAGCATCAGTTTTTACTTTATAATTTTCAAATCAAAATATTCCGAAAACAGTATCGAGTTGTCTCAAGAGTATGTTTTTGCTGTAAAATTGAATGTTACTAGAAATTTTACTTAATAAATCTAATATTGAAAAAGTTATGTTGGTACGAACCGTATAACTAGCGCCCTCTATGAGAGTGAGACAAAACCAATACATTGTTGCCAGTAGTTGCGGCAAAATGTGTATAGTAAAATTTTTACTGAGCAAGCCCCAAATATTTTTCAGTTTTCTATCTATCCTAGAGACGGGATCACTTTTTTTAAACACTCTGTAGATATAGGAAAAGTGTACAGTTCTGCGTACGTTAAAATGGTAAGTATAATTTATTTATATTTAATAAAAAGGGTGGGTTGGTGCGAGATGTTATTTTTTTGAGAATTACAAAAATAAATAAACAATGTACAGGGTGTTTCATCTTCGATTCGATTCAATTTTAAACTAGAAATTATTACATAGGTATTTATATATTTTTGAATCGTTATATCTCAGAAACGGTGGCTCGTAGAAAAAAAAGTATTAACATGTTTTTTGTAGACAATTTAATGATCTACAATTTTTGTTTGAGGTATTTTTATGTTAAAACTCACCGTTTTGCTGAAAATCGCGAAAAACTCATTTTTTTTAACATTTGACATTGAATAAAATTTCTTCCATACACGGGAAAAATATGGAACTTTCAAATTTTACTTTTAATCATATTTTAAACAATCAATTATGAAGCAGCTTTTCAAAATGTCACAAGCAAATCGGAAGGCATAATTTTTCAAAAATGTAATTGGACAAAATTGTGGATTTTAGAAGGAGGTCATTTTTGTGCATATTTCGAGTTTTCCATTTGCATATTTGGGTTTCTTTTCTTATGAGCAAAAGGGTATGGTCCTAGGTATGTACAAAAAAATACAAAAATGAACTTCTCGACCATTCCTGACCGATTTCTTCAATTTTTTTTTTTACCACTCAGTCTGTTCTGCTTGACGCAAGTTCATTCCAATCCTGTATATCTCCAGACGCGAATATTATGAAGAATAAATCGGTGAATAAATTCACGCAAGCGGAAATTAAGAAGATTGTTCTCCATTGCGTTTGGTTAGTCTGGAAAAATCGGATTAGTTTCCAAAAATGATAATATTTAATAATAACTATTCATTTAAGGCATAAATGTAAAACGTAATACTTTATTAAACGTACAGGTGTTTTAAGACACGAGCGAGGAAAAAAATTATTAAAAACAATACAAATTCGTCCACTGATATAGACCGTGAAGCCTGTTCTAATATGTTATCGTTATAGTTAAAGTGCCTGCTCACATTTTTGACACTATTTCTTTATGGAGACAATTTCTAGCATGAAGGAAGAGATTTCTACTATAAAAAATGATATTTCTGCTAATATACATGAGAATATTTCGATCAAGAAGGAAGATATTTTTTCTTTGAAAATTGACATTGCTGCTAACTTTGAAAATAAAATATAATATCTAAAATGGACGAGAAAATTGAGGAATTGAGAAAAAATGATAGATCTAAGAATACAAGACACTCCAGCAGAAGAAAATGAGATCGAACATATCACAAATACAACACTGAAGACATTGGCAGTTTTGCCTGACCAAGTTTCTAACCCTTGACTGTAAGGTGTCGTGGAACAGTTTGTAATTGGTCCGTTAAGGAGAAAGCAGTGCACTGAACTATTACAATACGAGAAAATGCTTTAGAAGTACTTTAGACTATACTTCTTGAAGAACCTGATGACTAAAAGTAACTATACGAGAGAGTATCCAAAAATAACCAAAATTATTTTTTGAATGCTATATATTTACAAAACAACCTTATCCCCTTCAAAATACTCTCCATTACAAGTAATACATTTGTCCCAGCGGTGCTTCTACTGTTCGAAACATCTTTAGAGATGGCTGCAAGCTTCAGTCTCGTTCTTTTTTTCTTGATGTCCTCAATGTATTCAAATCGCCGTCCTTTCATGCCCCTTTTCATGCATGGAAATAAGAAAAAGTCGCACGGAGTCGCAGGTCAATCGAGTAAGGTGCGTGGGGCAGTTATTTTTAACCAAAAATTGGCCAACAGTGATGGCTGAGTGTGCAGGTGCATCGTCATTGTGGAAGAACCAGTCACCTGTATGCCGAACCGAGCTCCAAGATATTCCATTGATTTCAGACAGTTGATCAGTTGTCTGTCGATGGTCTGTGCGCACAAGCTCTCGAATTCTTTCAACCTTTTCATCGATTTGGGCAGTTGATGGATGTCCAGAGCGAGATTTGTTATCAATCGACATGTCGCCATTTTTAAATCGAGAATACCACTCATACACTTGAGTTTTCCCCATAGCATCATCTTCATAAGCAGTTTTCAACATTGAAATAGTTTCAGCAGCGTTTTTACCGAGTAGAAAACAAAATTTCACAGCGGCACGCTGTTCACTTAAATTTGCTATCATAAAAAAACGAAGCATGAGTGAAATAGCACTACCAAAAACGGTCACTAGTGACGAACAGAACGTGGCAGGTCAACAATCCGCGCGGCACTGAACTGGCGACGAGTTGCCCTAGCGGCAGAAATCAGTACTACAAAAGCTCTACTCATGGCAATGTTATTCCGGTTACTTTTGGGTAACCCCCTCGTATGATCACGAACATCTAAAACAGTTGTACCAATCTCGGATGAAGAACCGACGCAGAGATATGATCAAATCCTTTAAGAGTATGAAGTAGACATTGCCTGGCTTGTCCAATTTGTTCAATAAAAAATACAAGTTTAACATTTCTCCGATATCTTCCGCGAAAAGAAAGAAGAAAACAAAAGAATAATCTAAGTATACCATCTTAAGATGTAACATTAAGGGTATGAAACAACTTACTTGTTCAGTAACGATGAATTGTACAATAAGTGGAGACATTATTGCAAATACACTCGTCCAGCTATTGGTAATCCCCATTAAAATGCCCGAATGATTTGGAGACAGATCCACGTGATTAACTTGAAATCCACAAAATCCTCCGGCAGTAACACCACCGTTAAAAATTAATATAGCCAGCGACCATTTTGCGTGCCCTTTCGGAATGAAACCCAGTAAACTTAAACAAATAGCCGGTAATAGAGTACCTGAAAAATGATCGTGTTCTATGCTTATCATATTTTTAAATAATAACTTCAGAATATTTCATTATTGGTTTTTTAATATAAGGGTTCTCTAACAAAGGTCCTATTATAAAGGAAGTTACTCCTTTTTTTATTTAAATATAAATTTTTTTGGATAAATAAATTAATGAGATGTTCTCTCGAAATATTTTATTTTTGGTTCTGAAAGTATAAAACTGATTACAAAAATAAAATAAAATAAATAAAATTATCATAAATGAATCTCGCTTCACACATAAATTGAGGAAAAAATAATAATATTTAGTAGGTTATTAAGACATGACAAACTGGTAAATCCTCCTTGCTCGCTTTGCGCATGCTCTGGAACGTAACGTCGTCTGCGCGATCAGCGCTCGTCAAATGTCGTCAAACGCCCCTGCTAGAAACTTTTTATTTGATTTCTTTCTCAACCATCAAACAATTTGCGTTAATATTTGCGTATCGATTATCGTTCCCCAATAATCGATTTATTATAATAAAAAATATCGATGAACACAATGTATATTTGACAACCCATTTTCGTATCGTCCCTTTTGAAAAATTTGAAGGATACGTTAATGATAAGGTGAGAACTGATCTGGCAAGTTGGTATATACGGGAAAATATTAAATAAACTTTTTACGTTCACGGCATCGTCATCGATCACAGAAACACGTTTTCTAATCAAGTAGGTTCAAGGTAGAGGTAATTATCGATAATAATCGAAAAGATGATCGATAATAATCGAAAAGATAATCGATAATAATCGAAAAGATGATCGATAAAAAATCCGTTCTGAGGATCCCCTTGGTTCATAAATATATAAAATTGAAAAAAATTGGATATCTCACTAGGAATGAAATGAGAACACTTTTTTTCATTATTATTTTAATGTTTTAACAATCTCCTTCCAAGTCTCTTCAAAATACACGGTAACGTTTTCGTCTGATGAAAATCCCTCTCCTGTAACTAAATGTTTAAGGCTAAGAAACTAGAAATAGACTATCCTATAACTTTCCTATCCATCCAACCATCTTTGCCTTTGGCGAAGCAAATTCTCCCTATGCAATCGACTGTTTTTCTTGTTTCATGTTTTGGTGGATGGTTCTATCTACAGTTATGTATCTCATTCATTTTGCTTAAACTACGTCAATAAGGCTTGTTAAAGGTTCCTTCGAATCTACCACATTGACCAAACACGGCATCTAGTTTGCAGATAGCTTACGCATAATCCTTCAATTCGCATTTAGCAAATGCGCTCTTTTGATAGCCTCTTCCATCTATCTAACCTTAATCTGACCATCGTATAAAACCATTTGATGAAATTTTTTGAAGATATCACTAGTTGGCGCAGATTTTGGCTGTTCACAACGCTGATCTTGTTAACCTTTAGCGAATTTAATAGTATATTCATATTTTCTTATCGTAAAGAAAATGTAGACTGTTACTCGGTTAGAATCACAAAAATCTATATTCGATTTCTTCATTCTATCTTTCCCGTTTGGTCATCTTTTAAAAAAATATAAATTCAATTTTTTTATATGTCAGATCTCTTTTTTACTCAAATCTATTCTACCTACTCGTTCCTTTTCTAGTAATTTCCATCTGTTCCCGTCGCAGAGATGATAAAGAACATGGGAGAAAAATCGACCTAGTTGCTGTTAGGAATTTTCAATAGAGTATGGATAGAAGAAAATATTGGAAACTGGGTTTGATACCACCAGTGTACACAAACGAAAACAGGAAGGACTGTAGATATGTGAAAAGTTTTCGATAAAGTCCTACGAAGGATAAAGAACCTACAAACAAGAAATGAGAAATAAGATAATGAGCAAAATCAGAGGAAGAGTGCTAGAAGGGATATTGGGTATCGACAAGTAAAATGCAGATGAAATAAGGATCATAGCAGAAAACAAAACCAAATATTGACAGAAAAAGGAATGGAAATGAACAACGAGAAAACCAAAGCTATGGTCGTGGTAAATATACACAAATGTACAAGATAGAATTGAAATCAGGGCTGAGAGTGACTTATAGAACAAGTTAGTAGCTTTCAATACCTAGGGATCATGCTAGAAGAAGTATTTAGAGTTGAAAAAGGAAACCAAAATGAAATTGTTCATTGTACATAGCATTTTAGAGGTTATTGAAGCAGCAGAGATAAAATACTTTAGTAAAGCGAAATGATTAATAAGGAATGATAGACTTGCATATAAGAGAAGATCTAAAGGTTGATTCCATACAAGTCATATAGTCACTAGGATGGTTGTGCCATCTGCAAAGATGGATAGCTCAGTGCCCGTTAAGAAAATTTGGTAAAGTGAAATGCCATGTGAAAGGAACAAAGGATGACTAGGAATAATTAAGTAACGTTATGGACTGAAGTGGAAAATTTGTCGCAGTATAGAAAAGACTGGACAATTTTTATAAGGAATCAGTTAAATAGTAAAATTAATACCCACATAAGGTGAAAAGGGACTAGATTATATATATTTCAATGATATTAATAAACATTTCTTTGAATACAATTCCAAAAGTGCAGAAATTGATAGCTCACCCTTTAGTATTTGGATGAATCATCCTGTATTTGATCTTGCAAGGGCTGCAATGATTTATTATATGAACAAAAATGATTTTCTCTCCTTTCTTGGTAGATTGATTTGATTTGACGTTTTGGAAAATGATCTTGTTCTAAGCTGGAATTTCTGGATTCCCGCCAAGGAGTTTTTTCCCGCTGGATTTTATTTTCGCGGGAGAAGGTTTATTGGTGGGAAAATTTATGACAAAACAGGTAAGTGAAGACATTAGATTTCAGTTTACCTTCAGTCCCTGAAGACGATAACTTTGTTATCGAAACGCGCGTTACACGGTGTAATTATGAGTGTGGGTGTAGTGGTAGTGTAAACAGTGTGTTCAGTACGCCTTTTTGTAACAAAACAATGAAATTCAACTACATACCTATACTATTGAATATTTTCCTGGCGTGTCCTCTTCTAACAATATTCTTGTTAATCAGCCAGTCGCAAGTTGGGCTAAAAATTACGGAACACAGACCCATTGCAACGTAAGGTGCAGCTGATAATAAACTGTTCTAAAACAGAAGATGAAAATATCCATTTTCATCATCATCCTTTGATTTTTTTTTTAAATTATGGGTCAATACTAACCGATTTTATGTCAAATTCCAAAATTTTATACAAATACGTCGGAGTTTCAGTTGATATTACAGAACTATTCCAGTTCGCTCCAACAAACGCTAAAGTTACAGCCCAAAAAGGCGGAGAAGTTAATATTTTCTTCCATGGTGTTTTGTAAACCTACAAATTGAAAATAAATACAATAAGTATCTTGTTAACCTTTAGCTAATGTGATAATCTATTCATATTTTCTTGTCGTGAAGAAAATGTAGTCTCTTACTCGGTTACAATCACAAAAATCTATATTTGATTATTTCATTCTATCCTTCTCGTTTGGTTATCTTTTAAAAAAATATAAATTCAGTTTTTTTTATATGTCGGATCTCTTTTTTATTCAAATCTATTCTACCTACTCGTTCCTTTTCTAGTAATATCCGTTCCCTTTATTATTTTATTTTTTTCTTCCGCAGCTCTACAGCTGCCAGGTTGTAGATCAACCATATAAAGGACTCAACCGGTACATCAAAAACAAACTCAACTCCATCAATTGGGAATTTAGTTGAGGGCTGCAACCATCCCGGATTTCTATAGATAAGTCCCAGTCTTATATTTAATATATAGAAATCTGAGTTGTTCTGTCTGTAATTGACATATTGGAGAGCATACTCAGAAAATATGTCGGAAATTTGAACTAAACGAAGAACCCATCTGTCATTTTATGACCATTTCAGAACAACAAAGAAGAGACAGTGATGTCAGTCGTTTCCCACGCTTTGAAGACCTGTTTTCGCTAAGCTACAACGACCGATATTTTTTAACGTTGTGTATACCTTGAATAAAAACAAGGAAAAACCGCACTCAAAAAGCTTTACTAATCTGGCTATTAAATAACAAGACTAGTTACGAAAAAAGGTTTTATTATAAAAATTATTCTACATTCGAATGCTTCCCTTCAATATACTCCCCTCCCCTCGCCAAAAACCTTTCCATACATTTTTCATTGATCGAAGCAGTTCTGGAAGTCTTCTTTGGTGAGCGTCTTTAGGAGCTCTGCCGTTTTTGCTTTACCGCTTCCATCGACTCAAATCGAGTCGTTTTCAAAGGAGATCTTTTTCTAACCTTTCAAGGAAATCTCAGCAGACCTGTTGACGCAAGAGCTTTTGGTCAGGAGTCAGTTTTTTTGGCACCAACTTTTGTCATGTGTAATTGCTGGTGTAAAATTTTTGTAACCGTTTCTTTATCGGCGTTTACAGCCTCGGCAATAATCCGGATGCTCATTCGACGATCTGTAGTACAATTTGGTTGATTTTGGTCGCTGTTTCCGGAATTGAAACAGTCGCAGGGCGACCTGGGCGCTGGCAATCTCAAGTGCTCTCTCGGCTACTCAAAAACACGCGCACGAGATAGAGAATTGTCCACATAGGTTTCTTACTCTACCCTCCACGTTTATTGATCGATTTTTCTTTTGGGAAAGTTTTTTATTATTGACTACTCTTCAGGGTGAAACTCGATGAAACTCGTATGAAAATTTTAATAACTGACTAATTTTTGAATAATTTGAAGAAGCTATTAAATGTAATAAACAAACCATATGTTCATCGTATCCTAAGCTGTGCTGAATATAGTCTTTTTCTGCCGTAGTGATTGTCTTGTGTTCACTTGGTTTATTAGCACCAAATAATAACCACAGTACTACCCATTTTAACCCCAAAGCTCCGAAGAGATAAAAAGCTGCAGGCCATCCTATCCAACTCGAGCATATTAAACCAGTTAATGGCAACGATAAGATAAAACCAAATATTGAACCTAAAAAAAATACAATTAGATACTGGAAGGTTGTTATATTATACAGACTGAAAAAAGAAGTGCTTTTGGTGAGGACTTCCCACTTATAAATAAGTAGATTTTCATCTTCACTAGGTAGATCTTTTGTTATTAAAATGGCGAATTTACCTGCATAGGTGATGGTGCCTAAAACAGATCTCTCTGATGGTGGTGCCCAACATCCCAATAGAGTGTGAGTTAGAGGTGCTATTCCTCCTTGAGCTAAACCTTGAAGAACTCTGCACGCCATTACACCTCCCGAACCAAAAATATTTGCCATTGTTGGTATCGCCATACAAGAACCGGAATCTACTAAAACGCACACCACCAATATCCATTTTACACCAAACTTTTTTGCCGACTGCGCAATGGGGATTTGGAGTACCACGTAACCCCAATAGAAAGCCGATAAGATGACGCTTTGGTTGGTCCAGTTATATGTCTAAAAAATGTTAAAAGAAAGTTCTTACAACTCATTTCAATAATTGCAAAATAACTTGGATTCCCTCTAACGCCTGAGTGCCTTTGTGTTACCTTGTATATTATAAAATTTATAAATTTAGTGTACTACATAATCACTCTTCCATTTTTTCCCTTTATTAACATTTTCCATCCTATTCGAATTCTACTATTTCTTCAAGACAATCTACTGTGTCGTTTCCCAGTATTTGACCCCATCAGCATAGCAGTTGCTCCACCATCTCTTCTTCTCCGTTACACTCTTAGTAATTCTAATAGTCAGCTGTCAGTCACCATTTCTAGACTTTTGTTCCAACATGTCCAAATTATTCTGGAAATGGTCCAATCATTTCTGTTTGACTGCATTCTTATCTTAATACCAACATTTAATAATTCCATTTACACCTCTCTTTCTCTTCGGAATCCTATCTCCTTGTCCTACTTTTTGCAAGCTTCTTTGCTTTTCGAGTTCCCTTCCACTTTATTGAGTGCAAGTATCCAAGAGACGCCTATTAAGTGTCATGAATTCAGGACATTGTCTCGAGACTGTTCATTATCACTTTTGAATCATTTTTGATACGATTGCTTTGTCCACAAAATAAGGTTTTCAGTGAGACTGGGGTGTAGCTCGTCCCACTTTCTTCTGGTTCTCCCTGTCTACAAAGTTTATTCTCGTCTTGGTAGCCGTGAAAGATGGAGCTCCTCCGATGGACATTCATTTCCAAGTGTGTGAGGTGTATGGGGAAAAGTGTATGAGTGCAACATGGTGTGGATAATTCAAATACGGACGTACAGATTTGGATGGAATACTGTCTTACAGCCCAGACTTAGCCTTCAGTGATTACCATCTTGGGAGGGACGCATTTCATCGACGAAGAGCTGAAAGGAGATGGTAAACTGCATGCCAAAATGCATTGATCTAAACGGAGATCAAGTCGAAAAATAAAGGGGAAGTCTGAGCTTGCCAAACATGTATTATTCACTGTTGTTCACGATGAAAAATCGTTAGGAACGTTACTATATGCACAAGCCTCGTATTTAAGTAGATGTGAGGTTTCTATTTGATTCTTCACAGTCTGGCAGTCGTATCTATTGCGCAAATTTTGGCTTGAAGGATATTACATCCAGTTTTTTATCTGTACGACTTTTGGATGTTCAGTTCTTTGGAAAACACACCAGCAACTGTTACATTTTTCGTTACTGATCCATCTGTGACAATCCTATTATTAAAATCCGTTTCTATGATCATATCTTCTGAGCTAATAGATCCTCTATTATATTTTACCCATTTTCTGCAGGATAGTTGTATTATCCTTAATTCTTTTGCCTTCAAGGGTTACACTCTCTCAACCAGAGAGCATCTAATGAGGCTATACTTCTTATGAATAATTCTATAGGCTTCTCATGCCTCCCGTGATTCCCAGTGCTGCTATTGTCTGCATTTTCGTGGTATTATTTTTGTTTGTTTATTTCTTCAAACATTTCCATCATTCTAATTAACGGAATATCATAATAGGCCTTATGATTGTTTTGGTTGTAGTCCCAAGTAAAGCTCTTGTCTATTCTTCATCGTACGATAGGACTTAGTTCTGCAGCTGGAATGATGAAGACCAGCTTTCATACCATCTTTTAGGTGGTTGGGTTGTTCTTCCTAGTAAGTAAGTGAAGTTCTAGTCTATTCTTCTTCTTCTTTTTCTTCGTCGTACGTTAGGTCCTAGTCCTGTGTTTGCATCATTGGTTGCCTAGTTGCAGCTGGGATGATGAATACCAGCTTTCATACCATCTTTTAGGTGGTTGGGTTGTTCTTCCTAGTAAGTAAGTGAAGTTCTTGTCTATTCTTCTTTTTCTTCGTCGTACGTTAGGTCCTAGTCCAGTGTTTGCATCATTGGTTGCCTAGCTGCAGCTGGGATGATGAATACCAGCTTTCATACCATCTTTTAGGTGGTCGGGATGTATTCGGTTTTTCTTCCTAGTGAGTGAGTGAATTTCGTGTCTATTCTCCTTCTTCTTCTTTATCTTCATCGTACATTAGGTTCTAGTCCTGTGTTTGCATCATTGGTTGCCTAGCTGCAGCTGGAATGATGAAGACCAGCTTTCATACCATCTTTTAGGTGGTCGGGATGTATTCGGTTTTTCTTCCTAGTGAGTGAGTGAAGTTCTAGTCTATTCTTCTTCTTCTTTTTCTTCGTCGTACGTTAGGTCCTAGTCCTGTGTTTGCATCATTGGTTGCCTAGTTGCAGCTGGGATGATGAATACCAGCTTTCATACCATCTTTTAGGTGGTCGGGATGTATTCGGTTTTTCTTCCTAGTGAGTGAGTGAATTTCGTGTCTATTCTCCTTCTTCTTCTTTATCTTCATCGTACATTAGGTTCTAGTCCTGTGTTTGCATCATTGGTTGCCTAGCTGCAGCTGGAATGATGAAGACCAGCTTTCATACCATCTTTTAGGTGGTCGGGATGTATTCGGTTTTTCTTCCTAGTGAGTGAGTGAAGTTCTAGTCTATTCTTCTTCTTCTTTTTCTTCGTCGTACGTTAGGTCCTAGTCCTGTGTTTGCATCATTGGTTGCCTAGTTGCAGCTGGGATGATGAATACCAGCTTTCATACCATCTTTTAGGTGGTTGGGTTGTTCTTCCTAGTGAGTGAGTGAAGTTCTTGTCTATTCTACTTCTTCTTCTTCATCGTACGTTAGGACCTAATCCTGTGTTTGCATCAATGGTTGACTAGCTGCAGCTGGGATGATGAAGACCAGCTTTCATACCATCTTGTAGGTGGTCGGGATGTATTCGGTTGTTCTTCCTAGTGAGTGAGTGAAGTTCTTGTCTATTCTGTCTATCTTATATTTGAACTTAAAGTGAAAAGAAATGCGGTACTTACTTCTACGTTGGGATTAATAGTAACTGATCTATCGTTCATAGCAACAATTGCTAAGGACAAAACTGTTCTCATGCAATAAGTGTACGTCATGAGTAGGAAGTAGAACATCACCTGAACATGTCGAATTCCAAGAAAAGGTTGTGCTAAAAAAGAATAAATTTATTATAATAAATTTTCGCGCTTTGAAATTATCATTAAAAACACATAGAATTCAAATCAATGTTCATATAAGTTGTTTAAACTTATTATCGAACAGGTTTAAATTGAATCAGCCCCAAGAACAAGCTAGGTTTAGATACCAAATTATCAAAATGCTCATAAAGAGTAACGTAGAATGTAATAATCCCCTCATTGTAGATTATGAAAAGGCATTTATACAAAATTCTTACAGCTTTGACCGACTGTAGAATAGACAAAAGTGTGTATGAGACTTCACGAAAATACAACCTACTTTAATATAGAACGAGGAGTACGGAAAAATTTCAGCGGAGTTGTTTATTACTATGTTGGAATATACACTACCGGTCAAAAGTTTTTGCCCACACTATAGTTTGAGTGATACACAACAAATAAAAAAAAATACGATCGATTGTGATATCTATATTTTAAAGAATATATATAGATAAAAATATAGCAAAAATACTTCAGTCTGTAATTGTTTAAATTTTTAATATATCGATGTAAACCTCCTTTTGGTTTTATTGACATATCTTATTTGGTTCCAATCCTTTTTCAGGATATTCCAAATATGTAAAGTAAAAAAAGACGCTACCTTCTGACTTCTCTGTCCAATTGTTCCACAATAACTCAATCAGGTTAAGGTCGGGTGACTAAGAGGGCCAAATAATTACTTCCAGTACATTCTTTCAAATAATCTTGGCGCATTTTCGAAGAATGCTTGGGATCGTTATGCTGATTACTCGTACTAGATTTTCCTTCAATATTTTTTCATAACCTTTTCTTTTCTTTCTTCAAAACACCCCAAAATATTCACCAATCCTCCGTCGTTTTTTACTCATGGATCTAACGTCCGTTCTTTCTTTGACCTGCGCTTGACTTCTCTTGTCTTAGACACAAAAATCTCAAACTTTGACTCAACACTTCATAAAACTCTTTGTATATTCTTTAGCTCACTACAACCTCTTAATTTTATTCTGACGTCCTTAAAGGGGTTACTTACTGCCACCCTTCCAAGACGACCAGCTTCTCTCAATCTCTTTTTCACTGTAGAAATAGTCGAAGGCAGACTCATTGATTTGAGCTGCTATCTCTGGGCCAGTGAGTCCTCGGCCACGTTTACTTATCAATATAATACGTTTAGTTTATGTGGTGTTAGTTTTTCAAGGCCGCCGTGATTATCTTTATAGCTCCTAGTGGATTTTTTGAAGATGTAGTCCACTTTTGCTTAGACGATGAAGACTTGCGATTTGTGGACGTGCTCCAGCCGATAGTTCCTTAGTTTTGCCAATTTTGAAACTATATTTTTGATTTGTTAAAGAATGTTTGGCTGCATTTTAAATTTTATAACAAATTGATATAGTCGGCGAAAAAATTAAGCATCTCAGATTCGCCGACAACAATCAGTCAGAATTATAATTGATGATTGAATACATAACAAAATTGGTGTCAAGTGAAACACTAAGTATAGAAAGTGACAGAATTAAGCAAGTAAGCTCTTCTGGGACTCGAAATTCTCATTGACAGAAATAACTAGACCCATGAAATAAGCAAAACGATAGGTTCAACTTGAGCTGCCTTTGGTAAGCTTAATCAGGTCACCAGATTCGAAGCATACGATGCTGAAACTGTAACATTAACAAAATCTTTCATAAAGAAAATCCAGGTAATAGAACGAAGAATGGAACTGAGCGGATACCGAGAGAAGATGCCTTAAGATGTAGAGGATGATCACTGAGATGGTGATCTGACGATATTAAGAAGATGGCGGTTTCTAGGATCCGTGTACAGTGGCAAATATTATGGGAGGCCTATTTTCAGCAGCGAACGTGAGTGGTTGTTTAAGGGATAATAAAAACAAATCAAAATCATTAGTAGATGCATTAAATACAATATTGTGAACCCTGTCAATGGTCGGTACTAGATTTTTTATTTAAGATAAATAATGGGACGAATTCGTTGGAAAAATGTGAACGCTTCTAAAGCCGGGTTTACGTCTCTTATAAATTTTTGTATAGCGTAGCATTCGGCAAAAATTATCGGTTTTTCAACGATTTTCAAAGGATTTGCGGCACCTAGTGGATGTACTAACTGCCATCACGAAAATTCGTGAAGGAACTTCACTTTTGTATCAAATGAGATTTCCAAGTTTGGTATTACACCTAATGGTTAAATTAGAATTAAATAAAAATCACCTCATTACCAAAAAGAAGGCTAAACAAAGGAGACGTTGTTGTTTCATTATTCGTTTACTACTTTTGTTGAAAGAATTGGCATACTAGCGCTTCTTTAAAACTCGTCCCGTTATATCATTTTTGTGGGCGGAATTTTTTGAGACTTCCTTCAAATAAGAATAGATGAAATACTAGTATGATATCAGAAGTACCTGGCCTGATATAGAGATGGCGGTAGTTGCTTGAAGACGCCACGTTGTTTAGTATTTGTTTGGCGGCCATTAAAAGTGAACGTTTTCAGTGTAAACATGGAAAAAATTGATCATTGCTATCTGATTCAATACATTTATTTGGAGGGCTTTGGCCTAAGTAATATAAAAGTTGAACTAGATTCTACTCTGGGTGAGTATTAACTGAAAATTTGGAAATGAGAAAGCTGTGCGCAAGATGGGTGCTGCGTTTACTCAGAATGGAACAAAACCAGCGTCGTGAAGATGTTTCACAGAAATAAAACCAAATTTTTGCGTCCATCACTTCACATCAGACACAAAAGAACCATCGAAACAATGGACTGAAAAGGGATAACCGGCTCCAAAGAAGGCAAAGAACGTTTCATCTACAGGCAAGGTCATGACGTGGGTTACGCGTGGGATAATTTTCATTGACTATCTTGAAAAAGGAAAAACTATAAACGACGAGTATTATGCAAACTTATTGTAGCGTTTGAGGGAAGAAAAAACTGTTGTTTCATCAAGATAATTCACCAGGTCACACAACCCTTACGCAATGACCAAAATAATTGAATTAAAGTTTGAATTGATACCTCAATTCGCCAGATTCAGCTCATTCGGATTATTTCTTTGAAAAAAATGGCTCGATTATCCAACAATGAAGAGGTGATGTCAGTTATTTTGAGGAACTTAACGATTCTTATTATAAAAAGTGTATCGAACTAAAAATAATCATTTTTGTGTTTTCTTTATGGTATTTCCGGGAGCACCCTCGTATGCTTTGTTAGTGTTGGTGCTAAGCCCGCTTTAAATACGTTTTTGAAATGTTAATACTAAATATAATCTAAAATTTGAAATTTGTAAGTATGAAAAAATATTGTTTTTGGAAAAAAATCCGGTGAAATTATTAAAAAAACTTACGATATGTGTTAACGTTACTTTTATCAACATTGGAACTTGTAGGATGAATTAAATAATCTAGATCTTCACCCATGAGTACGGATATCACTGTTAAATAATAATTTAATAAATAAAATTTATTAAATTACCCACTTAATGATAACAATAACAATAATTTTGTTTAATAGAGTATATTGTTTATCTGTCTCATAGAAAATGTTAATTTGGTTTAATGTAAATAATTTATCAACAAATTTCTCGAACATTTGGAACTAAACTAACAATAAACTTTTCTTTTATTTTCAAAACTGTTATAATAAGCTAATTGATCGGTTAAAAATAGAAGGAATAGATAAGATTGAAAATTATGTAAACAAATTGTACGAAAAATCGATTTTCAAATATTTTTAGTATTACTAACCATAATTAAATCAATTGCAATGAGACTTTATATGAATAACTACGAAATAATAAATGATTATATATCGTATGTAGTAAGTTAACGAATTTTGTCTATATACAGAGTGAACTAAAAAGTGTATTCATGTTTTCCACAATTTTTTTTTCTATTTTTATGAATGCGAGAGTAATAAAATAATAAAATAATTACAATTATTAATTACAATTACAATTATATAAATATAACTAATAAATATATCAGGTATATATTTATTTTTTCACTTAATTAATCTGTTTATAACTTCTAAACAGCACACATAGCTTGAAATGTCTATTATCGTAAATAAAAGAAGAAAAAATTTTAAAAGAGTTAATACTTTCTCATCAATGTGATTTTCGACATGGTTTCCTAACTTAATCTAACCTAACCTAATTTAACGTAACCATTCTCAAATTAAAAGGCCTTTTTGTGGAAAAATCAAAATACATAATCAAAATACATAATTTTCTAATTATATTGGACCTAATACTAAAAATACATTAATTATTAGAAAAAATCAATTTATGTTCGATATTTTATATACGTAATATTGAACATTTGCACGTTTTGTTCATTCTTAGATGTTGCTGATGGTTTTTCGTTTTGTCTTGAAGATAATAATTATTCAAAAGTTCGTAAGTTTCCCTATATCTAGAACTCAAATTTTCTTGTGCGCTCGTCGAACGATCTTTCGGATTCGACGCAGGTAGTATGCGCTAATGTACCTGTCCGCTCGATGCACGTGCGCTCCTGGTTTAAGTTTTGAATTTTAAACAACACTAAGTCCATAAATGATAGTTTTAATCAGTGGCGTTGCGTGGATATTTGCTTTGGGCATGCATTACGGGGTAATAATATATTAAAACGCGAGCGCACAGGAGGCGTTTTTTTTTCCGCATTGGGTTCAATTTTCGCATAAATATCGCTTAAAATCGTCCAAAAAACAAACAGCCCTCTATAAAAATATGATTTATTTTAAATTAAAATCCATTCTTCTAGTTTTTTTTTTACAAAACTCAGCAATAGATAAAAATAATAAAACTTGTTTTATAACCTTCTCCTAGTTCCTCCAAATGCTCGGAAAACTCATTAGATTTGATGATTTTAATTCAATATATCAATAAATTTAATTCTGATTTATAGCGGACAAAATCAAAATGCTTCGGATAAACTAATTTCAGACCGTTTAGCAGATTGTCATGAAAAAATTTAGCGAATTCTACAAATCCTTAAAAAAACAGTCTCAGAAGAAAAATAAACTTAACAAACAACCTACAGAATCGAGTAATGTTATTTGATCCCAATTGTTTGCATCATCATCCAAAATATGTTCAAATAAAGTATCCAGTATCCAACAAACTGGTTTTTTTAGTTGAAGTACTAAAAATTGCTACACGTTCATTTAGTGTAGAAAAAAATATAATTGCCACGGTTGCATGAGCTGGAACTTTCATCGTGGCCCCCAAAATCCAATCTATTGCTTTCCAAGCAAATGGAATAAGTTTGATAAGGATTGAATGTTCGGATAATGCCCGAATTCTTAAAACCCAACAGTATAAATAAAGCTACTTCCTACATATTTTCACTCCTTCTGAAATTAATATCCTTAGAATTTAACCAAACTCCGCCTGCAGTGTCCTGAGGTAGATTGAGTAGCTTCAAGGGCCCTATAGTCGATCTCAATCCCGGAGAAAGAAGGAGAGTTGGTGGACAGGGCTAGCAACCTATCCACAGTAAAAGAGATGCTCAAAGTATTACTAATAGAGCCTAGGAAACTAGATGGAGAAATCGTAAAAAATACGAATTGGAAGTTGGAATATTAGAGGTTATAATGAAAGTAAATAGATATAACATCGAAATTGAGAAAGAAGAGCAAAGGCAACAAAACTGTTGAAGCAATCTAATGGAGTTTAATAGAGCAAAGGCTACTGTTTTTACAAAGAAAACTAGCACAGCAGCTAAGGATTTGGTCTTGTCTGGACATAAAATATCACCACACCGCAAATTCGCTTGTTGGGTGTTGAGGTTCGGAGTAATATGTCCTGGCATAGTGGCCCTTGGAGCCATATACTCCCCAACAACTTCTAGTCCCCTATAAGGTCCAAATTCGTTCATTTTGATTTAGGCTCCCAAGCATAGAATAGAGCAATTTAGTTTGTAGACGATCTAGAATTGTACAGAAACTTGGACAGCTTGGTTCCTAGGAGAAAAGTCGCCAATCTGACTATATTTGACCGATACTACCACACCAAATGCTCTTCCGAGCTGTCCAACTTAATTCCACCTAGAGCAGATTTTGTAAGATCTACTCGACAGTCAGACTTAGCTCATGAGCATCGAGTTCACATGCAGATGCTCAGAACGTCAATTTATCCTGTTTTCTTTGAGGAAGTGCAAGCCTGTGGAATCAGTTATCAAGACACTATAACCTACAGAAGTTCAAGATAAATATTCATACACTCGAATTACTCGAATGTAAAAAGGTTTACAATCTTGTTCTTGCTTTTTACATAAAAATAGATATTTACGATATAAGTGTCGTAAAGATTCATATTACGAAATGAGATTGGAAATTTGTCCATTGAATATTGTAAAATGAATTTACGATACGAATATAGTTCATTATTTCACCTACTACCAATATTGCAAATTATTTACTCAAAATTAGTCAATATTCCTGAAATTAATAATATCAGAATCATGTAACAAGAAAGCGTTGATTGTTGATTTATTTTGCGAACTAGTTCCGACTATGAAAGTGTGGATTCTGATATAGAACTTGCTGCAAATAACGTAATACAAACCCTGGTACCCGCTAAATCCCGTAATAGATACGAAATAGAATATAAGCGATTCGAAGATTGGTGCAGTTCAAAAAAAGTCCGTGATATATCGGAGAAAATGTTATTAGATTTTTTTGCTGGGAAAGCTGAAAATGAAAAGGGATCATCATTATGGACACATCATAGTATGCCGAGAACAATGATATCTGTGAAGAAAAATGTGGACATAAGTAAATATTCACAGCTATGATGATCAATTCTTGATGATGAAGGTAAGATTATAGATAAATATGGTGACATTTCCATGTAGCATATTATTTTTATAGGTTTCCTTAATCGTGGGTGTGTTTGGCGCCTGCCGAAGAGAAGAATTGATGAAGTTAAAAATTGGTGATGTAGTTGACGAAGTAACGTTCATAACGATCAAAATACTGAATACTAAAACTAAAATTCAAAGAGAATTTGCTATTACTAGAGGAAACATCGCTGGTTTTGACTGCTTGAATAACGACTTCGACCTCAAAATATAGTCCATGACCGGTTTTTTATTTTATATAAAAGTGGAAAATGTTTTTCCCAACCAATTGGTATCAATGCTTTTGGGCGCATTCCAAAAGAAACAGCAACGTTTCTGGAGCTACCAAATCCATCACAATATACAGGTCACGGTTTTAGAAGGTCAACAGCATCTCTACTTACTGATGCTGGTATTGATATGCACATTTTGAAGAGACATTCTGGATGGAAATCCAGTAGTGTCGCTGAAGGATATATAGAAACATCCTTAGAAAACAACAAAAATATAGCTACTAAAATAATGGGAGGAGAAATCGTTTCTACAAAAAATTCAACTAAAATTGAAAACTACAATTCTTCAATTGTATTCATATTAGTATCGTAATGTTTGATATTACATATTGGTAGTAGGTAAAATATATTTCGTCTCTTAGGCGAGACAACCTGTATATACAAAATGATAGTGGGAATAGGAAAAAAGAAGGCAAAAACGTCCTGTTTTCCCAAGTGATTACCAAATAAGAATATATCTGAAAATGAACAGAACAATATTGATGAAGCTGCCCAAGCTATAATTCTATTGCGACAAGGCCAGAGTCAGCAAGAAGTAGCGAGTGCACTGAACATGAGTCAGTCTGCTGTTTCCATAGTTTAGCGTTGTTACCAAGGTACTGGTAACTTTAATCGAAGCCGCGATTCCGTAAGAAAAATGTGCACATTCGAGAGAGATGAGCGATTCATTGTCAGCGCATCGCTGAGACATCGGGACCTCACTGGTCCGACAAGAGCTCAGAAAAAAGCGAGGAGTGGTTGTGAATAGCTGGACAGTCAAAAGAAGACTTGAATGTAAAAAAATGATCACCTTGTGTTAATAGCATTCGAATTCAATCCAAATTATAGACTCTCTGTATACACGGAAAATACTGATCAATGTTACGCAACGAAACATGAAAAAAATGTAGAAAGATTAACTAGTATAGGTAAATTAGAAAATTAGTGTAATTTTGTTTCGTTAAAAAAATATCATTGTCAAGTTTTTAGAAAATTGATAATAGTCGCTTTCTCATGCGTGAAAGATGATTTGCTATTACGATAAATTTCCAGGAAACCAAAAAATATTCACATTCAATATGTACATACAATATGAAAAACTAAAAAGCTACTCACCATTTTTTAGAATTGGAATTTCTTTTACAGCAATCGAAACTGACCTAATCACCATTTTATATAATATTTTTTTTTCGTAACACAAAAAATTGTTGAAACTCGTAACTTACTATCGAAATGACATTCAGGTGATGATTGTTTTATTCGTTTTTAAAGAATGAAAGCTTTGCTCTAAACGTGACTGTTATTATCCAACTATTTGATTAAATAGTTTAACCATTATTCAGAAAATTTTATTAACAATATGCATGATATTATTTAATTGCTTTCACTGTTTTTTTTTAAAGTAACTAACAGGATGAGTTATTAATTACTTATACAGGGTGTTTCTATATTCTATAGACAATACTCTACCACAGAGAGATCTCAATAAATGATTCATTTTGATATAGAAATATAGTTGCTGAAATATAGGGTGTTTTAATTAAAAAATTTGCCATAAATCAAGAACGCCTTTAAATTTTTTTTTCAAATTTGGAGATCAATATGCTCCTTAATAAAATAATATTTTGACATAAACAAAAATTGGAAAAATTCAACCAGTGGCGCGTTGTCAGGGTTAGTTGTCATTGCCAATTTTGTTATTATTGTAATACATTTTTGTTTGAAATTGAGATTATTAATAGTTTTTGTTTTGAACTACTTACGTTTAATCATTATTCGAAATTAAATGAATAATTAATTAATTAGTAAATTACTTACTTGCAGAGTTTTGTTTAGACGCAAATGTCTACAACACCGTTCATTTTAGCTCCATAAAAGCGTATTAGTTTTTTAACTAAGAATATTGAAGCAATTTTAATCAAAATTAAAAAAAGAATTTGCTCCAGTGGCGTAAGAAATAGGGGGATAAAAGTGACAACTTACCCTGACAGCGCGCCGCTGGTAAAATTTTCTCAAAGTTTACTCATGTCAAAATACTACTTTATAAAGGAGCATATATGTCACGACATTTGAAAAAAAAATTTAAAGGCGTTTTTGATTTATGGCAAATATATGATTTAAAATTATGAACACCCTATATCTCGTTCGTATTCTTATATCAAAATGAATCATTTATTGAGATCTCTCTTTGTTAGAGCGTTGTCGGTCGTATATAGAAACACCATGTACAATAATTCGTAAAATTTGTGTCTTGACGAACAGATAGCGGTGGGTTAATCAAGAGGAGAAAAGTCATGAAAATTGCATTTTTACGAAAACCATTGCTCAAAAACTGATGTGATTTTCGGTATGTCCATAAGAAAATACATGATACGGTGTTGTTTTTTGGATACTTCCTTATTACTGATTTGATTAGATGGCTGTTTTATCAAATATCAAATTTGAATTTAATTGATTATAAATTTTTAGTCTTACCCTTAAGGAGAGGCAACCAATCATACACTATATAGTAGAAGTGGTTGTCGAATTATATGGAGAAGACTATTTATAGTTTCGGGTATCGCTCGGTAGACGGCGGTAAAATCGTAAAATCATAGAATAACTAAAATAAAGTCGTGATATCATAGAATAAGTAAAAGTATTGAGGTTTCATTTTGAAAAATACAATTTTTATTTTATCTATGCAAGTCGTAGAACGGGTTGCGGATATGACAGGCGCTACGAAAACACTTTCAGGGGAAATCAATCAACAAAATTGGATTGTCTTATTTAAAAGTCGACCCTTATACCTACATAATCACACAATGTTTCTTCATATCTTGTGAAAAATGAAACATTAAAAAAAATAAAGCCTTTTCACTTTCAGCTGTTTTATTTATTTTCAAGATCGTTAGAATTTTTTTGCAATAAAAGACGATAACATTTTAGGGAGATAGAGAAAGACATCTTTAAATTGACGATAAACTTTGGATGCAAGCAAATCATTATTCTGTTACTTTCAAGAAATAAAAAATACAAACGTAAACGACTAACGTTTATGTCAAACTTTGAACAATAATTTCCCCAATTAAGGAAACTTTCCTTTACCGGAAGAATTGAATGAGTTTTGGTATGAGTGTAAACGCGATCTAGAAGAAATGGACAATTATTTTATCAATAATACGACAATTTCACAATATAAACTTCTACAAGCACTATTTGATGACAAACAATTAGCTAAATATTTATATAATGAAGAAATATCGAATTTATGTCGAGATTTTCAAAGTTATATTAGATTACTCCAAAAATATGGAGATATTAGTAACCTAATAAAAAATGGCGTGGAAAGGGGTAGGACGAGGAGAAGTTTATCAGATCGTATCGTTTGTACAATAACCGAAAGAAGCTCGAGTCGATTACCACCAGAAATTATTCTAAAAATCATCAACTATCTTAGTCTAAAGGACTTGTATAATTTTGTAAAATAAAAAAATAATGTCAATTAACAATTGTGTTATTAAAAATATATAGTACTTAACTAGCGTTTCAATAAATCCATAATACGATGTAAATTATATTAAGCCTTTAATGCCCCAGAATCAATTCGCGAATTGCCTATTTTCATCTTGGAATGGAATGGAATGGAATAAATTATATTAATTCATCAATGCCCAATGGGTCGTTAAAAAGCGCCAGATTAATAATCAATTCGCGAATAGCCTATTTTCATCTTGGAATCGAATGGAATAAATTATATTAACTCATCAATGCCCAATGGGTCGTTAAAAAGCGCCAGATTAATAATCAATTCGCGAATAGCCTATTTTCATCTTGGAATCGAATGGAATAAATTATATTAACTCATCAATGCCCAATGGGTCGTTAAAAACCACCAGACTAATAATCAATTCGCGAATTGCCTATTTTCATCCTGGAATAGAATGGAATAAATTACATTAACTCATCAATGCCCATGGGGTCGTTAAAAAGCCCCAGATTAATAATCAATTCGCGAATAGCCTATTTTCATCTTGGAATGGAATAAATTGTATTAACTCATCAATGCCCAATGGGTCGTTAAAACCCACCAGACTAATAATCAATTCGCGAATAGCCTATTTTCATATTGGAATGGAATGGAATAAATTGTATTCACTCATCAATGCCCAATGGGTCGTTAAAAACCCCCCAGATTAATAATCAATCCGCGAATTGCCTATTTTCATCTTGGAATGGAATGGAATAAATTACATTAACTCATCAATGCCCAATGGGTCGTTAAAAACCCCCCAGATTAATAATCAATCCGCGAATTGCCTATTTTCATCTTGGAATGGAATGGAATAAATTACATTAACTCATCAATGCCCAATGGGTCGTTAAAAAGCCCCAGATTAATAATCAATCCGCGAATCGCCTATTTTCATCTTGGAATGGAATGGAATAAATTATATTAACTCATCAATGCCCAATGGGTCGTTAAAAACCCCCCAGATTTATAATCAATCCGCGAATTGCCTATTTTCATCTTGGAATGGAATGGAATAAATTATATAAACTCATCAATGCCCAATGGGTCGTTAAAAAGCCCCAGATTAATAATCAATTCGCGAATTGCCTATTTTCATCTTGGAATCGATTGGAATAAATTATATTAACTCATCAATACCCAATGGGTCGTTAAAAAGCCCCAGATTAATAATAAATTCGCGAATAGCCTATTTTCATCTTGGAATGGAATAAATTATATTAAGTCATCAATGCCCATGGGGTCGTTAAAAAGCCCCAGATTAATAATAAATTCGCGAATAGCCTATTTTCATCTTGGAATGGAATAAATTGTATTAACTCATCAATGCCCATGGGGTCGTTAAAAAGCCCCAGATTAATAATCAATTCGCGAATAGCCTATTTTCATCTTGGAATGGAATAAATTGTATTAACTCATCAATGCCCAATGGGTCGTTAAAACCCACCAGACTAATAATCAATTCGCGAATAGCCTATTTTCATATTGGAATGGAATGGAATAAATTGTATTCACTCATCAATGCCCAATGGGTCGTTAAAAACCCCCCAGATTAATAATCAATCCGCGAATTGCCTATTTTCATCTTGGAATGGAATGGAATAAATTACATTAACTCATCAATGCCCAATGGGTCGTTAAAAAGCCCCAGATTAATAATCAATCCGCGAATCGCCTATTTTCATCTTGGAATGGAATGGAATAAATTATATTAACTCATCAATGCCCAATGGGTCGTTAAAAACCCCCCAGATTTATAATCAATCCGCGAATTGCCTATTTTCATCTTGGAATGGAATGGAATAAATTATATAAACTCATCAATGCCCAATGGGTCGTTAAAAAGCCCCAGATTAATAATCAATTCGCGAATTGCCTATTTTCATCTTGGAATCGATTGGAATAAATTATATTAACTCATCAATACCCAATGGGTCGTTAAAAAGCCCCAGATTAATAATAAATTCGCGAATAGCCTATTTTCATCTTGGAATGGAATAAATTATATTAAGTCATCAATGCCCATGGGGTCGTTAAAAAGCCCCAGATTAATAATAAATTCGCGAATAGCCTATTTTCATCTTGGAATGGAATAAATTGTATTAACTCATCAATGCCCATGGGGTCGTTAAAAAGCCCCAGATTAATAATCAATTCGCGAATAGCCTATTTTCATCTTGGAATGGAATAAATTGTATTAACTCATCAATGCCCAATGGGTCGTTAAAACCCACCAGACTAATAATCAATTCGCGAATAGCCTATTTTCATATTGGAATGGAATGGAATAAATTGTATTCACTCATCAATGCCCACTGGGTCGTTAAAAACCCCCCAGATTAATAATCAATCCGCGAATTGCCTATTTTCATCTTGGAATCGAATGGAATAAATTACATTAACTCATCAATGCCCAATGGGTCGTTAAAAAGCCCCAGACTAATAATCAATTCGCGAATAGCCTATTTTCATATTGGAATGGAATGGAATAAATTGTATTCACTCATCAATGCCCAATGGGTCGTTAAAAACCCCCCAGATTAATAATCAATTCGCGAATTGCCTATTTTCATCTTGGAATGGAATGGAATAAATTACATTAACTCATCAATGCCCAATGGGTCGTTAAAAAGCCCCAGATTAATAATCAATCCGCGAATCGCCTATTTTCATCTTGGAATGGAATGGAATAAATTATATAAACTCATCAATGCCCAATGGGTCGTTAAAAAGCCCCAGATTAATAATCAATTCGCGAATAGCCTATTTTCATCTTGGAATGGAATAAATTATATTAAGTCATCAATGCCCATGGGGTCGTTAAAAAGCCCCAGATTAATAATAAATTCGCGAATTGCCTATTTTCATCTTGGAATGGAATGGAATAAATTATATAAACTCATCAATGCCCAGACTAATAATCAATTTATTACTCAGTATCATTTTCAAATGGTACTAAAAATACCATCTTTTCAATCTCGCGCTATTCGCGAATAGCCCATTTTCATCTTGTCCTATTTTGACCTGTTTATAAGTCCATCATTCATTGAAAAGCTTGTAAGAATTTAGATACGATACTCAAAAAATAATTTTTGGATTTGAGGTTTCAAGCTGAGTCTGTAATTGTTCATTATTAAATTTTTTATTCATTTTGCTTTTCGCTTTGATATTTGGCATTTCTGTAACTATTTCGACAAATAATCGTCGTCTATTTGGTTCCATTCGTTTTTCAAGATATTCCAACAACTCAATCAGATCGAGGTCGGGGGATTGTGATGGACAAATTAGTATTTTCAGTAAATTCAAATTCAGTAAATCAAAATACCTTCAATTTTTTTCAGATTTCCAGTCGCCCTTCCTCAAAAGCATCCCTAAAACATTACCGAGTCGCCATCGTGTTTTATAGTCGGGATTACACATAGATCTAATATGCATTCTTCCTTGACCTGTTTGTAAATCCATCATTTACTGAAGAGCTTGTGAGCAGTTAGTTACGATACGAATTTTTGGATTTGAAGTCTCAAGTCTGTAATTGATCAATTGTTTGATTTATCGATTTCTGCTCTTATTATTTCAGTACAAAATTTTGGCATTTCTGTAAAGATTTCTACAAATAATCGTCGTCTATTTGGTTCCTTTCGTTATTCACGATAGTCCAAAGATGTGAAGTGAAAGTAGAACTCTTCCCATTCCAATTTGTTCCACAACAACTCAATCAGGTCGAGGTCAGGTGATTATGATGGAGAAATCATTATTTCGAGCACATTCTTTCATATAATCTTTGCACAGATTCGAGGAATTCTTGGAATCGTTGTTGTGTTGGAAGATAAATTCTTCAAACTACCAGGTTTCTAGTCGCACTTCTTCTAAAGCATCCCCGAAGCATTACTGAATCGCCGCAGTGTTTTAAGGTCGGAATTACACATAGATCTAACATCCGTTCTTCCTTGAACTTTTGCACAAGCACTTTATATCCAAAATACTCAAACTTTGAGTCATGACTCCATGAACTCCAATTTTCATGTTCTTTAGTCCATTACAACTTCTTAATTTTATTTTGATGTCTTCAAAGAGGTTTTTTCCTCCAAAAAAAACAGCTTCTCCCAATCTCTTTTTCATTGTAGAAATACTCCAAGATAGATCTCTAGATCCATTGATCTGAGCTGCTATCTCTGGGCCAGTAAGTCGTCGATCACGTTAACTAATCAATACAATAAGTTTATTTTCCCTGGTTATAGTTTTTCGAAGCCACCCTGAACATTTTCTAGAGATTAAAGCACGACTTTCAACCAATATTTCCTGGTTTAAAACATGAAATACGTTCTTGCGTCTCACAGGGCTAACTGGGACTAAACTACAATCATAAACAACGAAGAAATACTTCACAATTAAATGATTATAAACAAATCACCGACAAAATGTAAATATGGGCTCGTATAAAGTGGTTTATAAGGCTCCGTTTCATTTGAAATTCATTTTATTTTATATATCTTCCATTTTACAGCGACAGTTCTCAAATTTTTATCTTCAAATATCTCGAAAGCTAAATAATGCATCAAAAACGTTATTTCTTTCTCCTAGCGGAAGCTTTAAATATTCAATATTAAAATTTTAATTAGCGTCAAATCGATCAAGGAACATAATAAGAGATGTTATAAGTTTGAATCACATGATTTTCAAAAATATATACAGAGTGAGTCATACTTTACATACTTTACATACTTCTACCGTAAGTAGAGGGAGGTTACTAATAAGTATCAACTTCTCTTCTTTACTAATTTACAGGGTAATTCGTGGAATTCACCAAGAAATTTTAATCAGTGTTTACATAGATCATTCGATTTTTATAATTTTTTTCATGATGCTATTAACACAGCAATCAATAAGTTGTGGGACTAACTAAAAAATGTTTTTGCCAGAAATCGATGTAATCTCCTTCAGTTTCAGCAATTGCTTCCTCATTTGTGCTGAATTTCTTACCGACGAGCATTATTTTGAGATCAGTGAATAGCCAGTAGTCACTAGGGGCTAGATCTGGACTATACGTTCAATTTAATACATCCAATTGTCATTAGTGCATTATCTTGTTGAAAAGGTGGTTTTTTCTTCGACTATTTTCACTACCCCCAACTAGGAGGACTACAGTTTTTCTAGGGGGGTTTTTCCTTATCCGATCTATTGATTATTATAATTATGCAAATTGTCAATGTCAAGTTAAAATGTGATAAAAACCGAGTCAAGGTTAACTTTTACCTGCTACTTTAAGTTGATTTCGTATGAAAAGAGATCTAAAATCAAAACGGTGTAACAAGAAAACTAAATGACAAGTTCTAAGAAGTAGAAATTTCGAGAAATATAATCTTATCATAGATCGAAACTCAGGTACTTACCGTTCATTTCTCTTTTATTCACTTCATTTTATTGCAGTTGTAAACATTATACAAGAATTATAAATAAAGTTATACATTTTTATCATCAGTTTTTTAAAATAATTATTTTAAAAAGAAGTAGAAAGTAGAATTTACCGTTCTACTGCAATTTACAAAATTAATCGTACCCTATAACTTTAATGATTTATTATATTGATCATCAAAAACAACTTAAGTTCCTCATTCCTTGAAAATGTATAGACTATAAAATGACAAATAACTAAACATTGAATGGTTATTTAATACCTGAACCCTTGTATTTGTGATACCTGAAACTAAAGGTATTTACCCAATGACAATTTAATGAAGCCAGGTAGTAGAAAAATGCATAAAAGGAGTTTAAATATGAAGAAATTGTAGTAATTCAAATTTGAATATTGTTGAAGCTTCATCTTTACATTTCTCTAGATGTATTAAATTCTTTGAGCGATTTCAAATTTATTTCATTTCATAGTGTTTGAAGACGTTGTGAACGATTAAGTTTAGTGAAAATTATAGTGTTTTTGCCGATAAAACCTAGATTACGATTGCAGTATTGGAATAAAGTTACAGTAAGTTTTTTTTTTTCATTACGCGTCTTTCCAATTATTCTCATGTATGATTGATATTCGAAACCCGCGATAAACTACTAGTAGATATGCATAATTTCCTTTTGCATTAGTTACTAGAGTTTTATTTTCATGATTTCTTGCATTTTTCAAAAACTATTATTATATCAGTACAACAGGATTCGCTCTTGTACCCTGAGGTGCAACGTTAGCGAGATGGAATGGTTATATTCCCTTATACCATTCAGCCCTCGGATTGCGCTCACCTTTGCATTGGTTAAACTATTTAATCAATCAAACATAATCCACATTCATAGCAAACGGAACGATTTTTTTTTCTTAAATTTGTTGCATATTCTCGTCAATGAGAGCCCAAAACTCGATGGGGTTGCGTTGTTTAATTACGAAGTTCCTATGGCCACCTTCTAGGTCCATTTTCAGACCCTGGTTACCATAAAGTATCAAAGTATTAGTCAAGACGAATTTAACGAGCCCTACACTCGATGGGGTTGCATTGTTTAATTACGAAGTACCTATGGCCATCTTATAGGTTCATTATCAGACCCTGGTTACCATAAAGTATCAAAGTATTGGTCAAGACGAATTTAACGAGCCCTACACTCGATGGGGTTGCCTTTTTTAATTACGAAGTTCCTATGGCCATCTTATAGGTCCATTATCAGACCCTGGTTACCATAAAGTATCAAAGTATTGGTCAAAACGAATTTAACGAGCCCTACAGTCGATGGGGTTGCGTTGTTTAATTACGAAGTACCTATGGCCACCTTCTAGGTCCATTTTCATACCCTGGTTACCATAAAGTATCAAAGTATTAGTCAAGACGAATTTAACGAGCCCTACACTCGATGGGGTTGCATTGTTTAATTACGAAGTACCTATGGCCATCTTATAGGTTCATTATCAGACCCTGGTTACCATAAAGTATCAAAGTATTGGTCAAGACGAATTTAACGAGCCCTACACTCGATGGGGTTGCCTTTTTTAATTACGAAGTTCCTATGGCCATCTTATAGGTCCATTATCAGACCCTGGTTACCATAAAGTATCAAAGTATTGGTCAAAACGAATTTAACGAGCCCTACAGTCGATGGGGTTGCGTTGTTTAATTACGAAGTACCTATGGCCACCTTCTAGGTCCATTTTCATACCCTGGTTACCATAAAGTATCAAAGTATTAGTCAAGACGAATTTAACGAGCCCTACACTCGATGGGGTTGCATTGTTTAATTACGAAGTACCTATGGCCATCTTATAGGTTCATTATCAGACCCTGGTTACCATAAAGTATCAAAGTATTGGTCAAGACGAATTTAACGAGCCCTACACTCGATGGGGTTGCCTTTTTTAATTACGAAGTTCCTATGGCCATCTTATAGGTCCATTATCAGACCCTGGTTACCATAAAGTATCAAAGTATTGGTCAAAACGAATTTAACGAGCCCTACAGTCGATGGGGTTGCGTTGTTTAATTACGAAGTACCTATGGCCACCTTCTAGGTCCATCTTCAGACCCTGGTTACCATAAAGTATCAAAGTATTAGTCAAGACGAATTTAACGAGCCCTACACTCGATGGGGTTGCGTCGTTTAATTACGAAGTACCTATGGCCATCTTCTAGGTCCATTTTCAGACCCTGGTTACCATAAAGTATCAAAATATTGGTCAAGACGAATTTAACGAGCCCTACACTCGATGGGGTTGCCTTTTTTAATTACGAAGTTCCTATGGCCGTCTTAGAAGTTCATTATCAGACCCTGGTTACCATAAAGTATCAAAGTATTGGTCAAAACGAATTTAACGAGCCCTACAGTCGATGGGGTTGCGTTGTTTAATTACGAAGTACCTATGGCCACCTTCTAGGTCCATCTTCAGACCTTGGTTACCATATAGTACCAAAGAAATAGTCAAGTCGAATCGAACGACTTTCACTTTTTTAATGTTATATTAATCTTGTTTTGAAAGACCAATTTCAACTTTTATGCTTAAATTTTTCCAAGAGAAATCACAATTTCTAAAATATAAAGAATAACGCCCGCTAGCATTCATGTTGCTAATTAAATTATTTAGAATTTATATATTTTGCATTTCTTGACAAAAGTTCTTTCAAACAATATCAAGTTTATAAAAAATCTTCAAGATCACTGAGTTTTGAATTACACTTACATATCATATTAACTTCACTAACGTTTTGATCTGTATAACAATGTACGGTGAAGTTCAATACGTAAAAATCTATTAGTTACAACTATATCAAATACTTACTATATTCTTTACACCTTCTTTGTTCAATTTTTATTACTCTTTATTGTTTACGTAAATTTCTGAATGTACAATAACTAATTCATGATTGCTTAAAACTATTAGAACATGATTTTGGTTTGTATCAACCTTGTCCTCGCGTCAGTTCAACTCAGTTCATATTAGTCTTTATGATCTTTGAGGTTAAAAACCACCACAGCAGCTATTTTTTCATAACAAGGTTTCTACTCTCCCCCACGACTTAATTGGAGCGATGAACTAGTGAAATAAAGAATTTATTGAATAATTTGATTATCGTTCATAAATTTATCAACTTGTCTTCTTTATTAATTAACAGGACAATTATTGGAATTCACAATGAAATTTTAATCAGTGTTTACATAGTTTTTAATTTTTCGATGTAATCTCCTTCAGTTTCAGCAATTGCTTCTTCATTTGTACTGAATTTCTTACCGACGAGCATTTTTTTGAGATCAGCGAATAGTCAGTAGCCATTGGGGGCTAGATCTGGACTATACCTTCAATTTAATACATCCAATTGCCATTAGTGCATTATCTTGGTGAAACGGTGGTTTTTTCTTCTATTATCATCTTAACCCCCAACTAGAAGGATCACAATTTATCTAGTTGAGGGGTTTTCTATTACGAACATAATTTTAGTTTGTATCAACCTTGTCCTCGCGTCAGTTCAACTCAGTTCATATTAGTCTTTATGATCTTTGAGGTTAAAAACCACCACAGCAGGTATTTTTTCATAATAAGGTTTCTACTCTCCCCCACGACTTAATTGTAGAGATAAACTAATGATCGTGAAATAAAGAATTTGTTGAATAATTTGATTATCGTACATAAATTTTGCTTTTTCAATTTCCAAATGCGCCTACGAGTGGTGGAGCTAAAGCCACTTTAAAATAATCATTATTAACATATTATTAAATGTAATAATTCTTATAATATTTTTAATTTGTAGGAAAAAACAAAGGAATGGCGTGCGACTGTTGTCTACTTTATACAGCAATAGAAGACGATAATGAAAAATTAGTTTTACATTTGTTAAAGTCCGTTAATATCAACCAGAAAAAATGCAAGGATTATTCTCTGTTATCCTGGGCGATTATGATGGAAAATATAAAAATGGTTAGATTACTTTTAGACCAAGGAGCCAGTCCTGAAAATCCAGATAAAGAATTTTATCCCATCCATCACTCCGTGTGTATCGGAGCATTAGACATTTTCAAGCTATTGCTTGAATATGGTGTTGATATAAACCAAAGAACAGTTTTCGGAAGTCATTCTATCCATTTAGCAGCTCGATATGATCGGATTGAATTCTTGGAATATCTATTTGAAGAAGGGGTAGATACTAACCTCAACGATAGATGCGAGACAACCCCTCTGTTTAGTTCCATTATCAACGGGCAAATACGTGCTTTTAGATTCCTTATTAACCATGGAGCTAATGTTAACAAAATCGACAGATACGGTAATAGCCCTTTACATTTTTCCGTTGGATTTAGTTTTAAAACAATAACAGATTTACTAATACGAAAAGGAGCTGTAATAAATAGAAGAAATTTCTCCGGATTGACTCCTCTTCATTTAGCAGCACGTTATGGTCCGGTAGAAATGTTGAAACTTCTATATGAAGCTGGCGCTGAATGTAAATTAACTGGAAAATGCAGACATTACAGCCCATTACATCTAGCGGCTGATTCAGGAAATATTGAAATACTAGATTATTTTATAAGCAAAGGGGCGGATGTGAATTTCCAAACTGAACAAGGGTATAGTCTTCTGCATGCTGCAGTTCGAAATAATCATCCTAAATTAGCGCTCTATTTGATCGATCATGGAGCTGACGTGAATGCTACTACTACAAATAAGAATTATAGCGTTTTGGATTTTGCCGCGCGCTCTGCAAATCCTTGTACTTTAAATATTCTAATACAAAATCTGGCGAAATTTGATGTGAAATCTAATGGAAATTGTCGACTTTTGGAGTTATTACCTACAGCTTTATATCAGTACGATTCTGTTTCCGATATCAAAAAGTATAAAACAGCCGCTGAAATTATTATTAAATTCATAACGTTACGTAATCGTAATTTACCGGTTTCCTTTCCGAAAAATTCTCATTTTATCGAGGAATTAAGTGAATTTTGGCGTCAATGCAAACAAGATTTAGAAGAAATGGACAATTATTACTTAGGTGATACATCGATTTCTCAATATAAACTTTTAAATGCTCTATTTGACGATACTAGATTATATAAATATTTATATAATGAAGAAATATCGGCTTTATGTCGAGATATTGAGGCTTATATTAAAGTATTTCCAAAATATGGGAATATCAAGAGACTTATAAAAATGGGTATGTACAAAGGTAAAATCCGACATATTTTATCGAACAGTGTCTATTGTGTGGTGAAAGAAAAAAGTTTTTTAAGTGTTTTACCTCTAGAAATTATTATGAAAATTTGTGATTATCTTGATATTAAAGACTTGATTACTTTTGTGAGTTCGGCTACAATGCGTGTGGTACAAAAATAATTTTGTGATACAATTTAGTCGAAATATTCATTTGAATTATTTATTATATCTTGACAAACTCACCCTCGCGTGAAGCATTCTCTAAACAGAACCAAAACTATGATTGAAGCGTTTATTGATAATTGAAACACTCCTCAAAAGCATAAATAAAATATTTTTCGACACAAATTGGTTTACACTATATGCAGAAGACTGCCCAACATAACTCAGGGTTAGAGGTTTAAAACGACTTACTTTATATGTCCATAATCTAAAGAACGCCATATTTTTATTTATTTAAAGAAATTTATGAATTAAATTAATCTCCCAAGCCACGCCACTGTTTATCGGTCACTATTTGATAAGAATATTTCGAAAAAATTGTCTACATACGCTTTCCGACAGTTTCGGCAATAAATGCATTTCTGTTTATGATTCGATGTTTTCATTGGTGGAGATGACGAGTCCACGTGGACTGACGGTTCGTTGGATATTTACCGTATTTTATACAGGGTTTAAATATTATTTTTCATTTGTTAATTTGGCATGGGTACCGTGCGTATTTATGAAATATTGATTATTCCTCGTATAACTGTTTTCTGCAATTGATATTGGAAGAACTATACCAGAAGTTTCAAAAAAATACTGATAAATTAGTGTAATAGTATTTTTAATGTCAGACATTTTTGACCGTTTGAGATTAGTTTCTTAAATATCTAAATCTTCACTCTCATCACAATCTGCAATTTCATTGTCTTCATTCCCCCATGGTCTAAAGAACGCCATATTTTTATTTATTTAAAGAAATTTGTGAATTGAATGAATCTCACCAAGCCACGCTACTGTTTATCGCAGACTGTTTGACAAGAATATTTCAAAGAAATTGTGTACATACACCTTCCGATAGCAACGACCAATAGAAATACATTTATATTTACGATTCGATGTTTTCATTGGTAAACACTGGAGATGACGAGTCCACGTAGACTGACGGTTCGTTAGATGTTTACCGAATTTTATACGGGGAGTAAGCAATATGGGATATTGATTAATTTCTTAAATATTGAATATCTAAATCTTCACTCTCATCACAATCTGCAATTTCATTGTCTTCATTCGCCCATGGTCTAAAGAACGCCATATCTCAATTTATTTAAAGAAATTTATGAGTTGAATTAACCTCACCTAGCCACGCCACTGCTCATCGCAGACTGTTTGACTGGTATATTTCAAAGAAATTAAATGTTTTCATTGGGAAATAGTGAATAGATGAGTCCACGTGGACTGACGGTTTGTTAGATGTTTTTGAATTTTATACAGGGAGTAAACACTATTTTACATTAGTTAATTTGGTATGTGTGCCGTACGTATTTATGAAATATTGATTGTACTATACCAGATGTTTCAAAAAATACTGATAAATTAATGTAATAATATTTATTTCTGTTTGTTTTTGATACTAATTTATTTTGTTTTTCTAAATAATTCCTTCTAGTTTTCTCAATTTGTATCTTAGGTTTTTAGTGTTTTTAAATCAGATTTTTATTTGCGTCATATTTTTCTAAGTCTATTGTTGCATTTTTTGAATATTTATTATTGAAAAGCGGAAAATTGTAATAAAATATGTGTATTTGTATCCTAAAAAACAAAATATACTCAACATAAGTACAAAAATAGAAAAAAAACATTTTACATACTTTTTATTTACAAGAATACAATTTGTTCACACTTATTTAGAAAGTTTCAGTTACTTATAGTATATTTTAATTTATGAGAGAGTATTAGAATAATAAATCATTCTTAACTCATAAGTGTTTTACTTCTTTTAGTAGACAGTTAAATTATATCTCGAGTATTATATTTTCATCAAGATTAACCTGCTTATTACTTCCAAAGAACTTCAGGTAAAAAATATTTTTATTTATTTTTTTTATAAGGTATAGTAATAACATTATTTTATACAAGTTATGTAGGTGTGAGGGTTGAAATTTTGATTTTTAAATATTTTTATGTTCAATAAAAATAATTAGTAGTAGTATTATTAGAGCTAGTTCTTACATATCCAAACTAGAAGATGAACTGTTGCGACCAATATTCGCGATCATTTTATTAGTAATATTATCCAATTTCCAAATTTTCTCGTCTTCTTTAATCGTATAAATAACTGCCATTTTTCAGTTTTTAGTCTGCTCATTATTTACAATTTCCAAACATAACTGTTTAAGATTTTTTTTCTTGTAACTTGAATCCAGAATCCAGAGTGATCTCACTGGACATATCGTAGGATTTGGCATGCCTATCTTCGAAATCTGGAACACCAGATCAACTCTGGTGTTCCATCTTGACACCTACTCTCTTTCTCCTATACATCAACGATCTACTCGATAAAACTACAAGCTCGATCCATAGTTTCAACCAACTATATCACGCTGGTGTCGTCGTTCAAACCAACCGCTCCTAAATCCACATGGTAGCGACAGATCACCACTATAAAACATTCTTGAGCTGGGTGGAAGCGATCTAAATTAGTTTTTACAGTGGAACTTAGGATTTTGTCCTCTCTGTACATCACAACAACCATAAATTTGCTTGTTAATTGTTGAAGACGAAGCCGAATTAGCTAAGGCAGTTTCACAAAAACTTGGAGCTCACTTCAAGACTAAAAAGCTATACACTCCACAACAAGATTCCTTCATCTTTGGAGAATTTTTCGGTTCATGAATACCGAGTTCGCCTGCAGACTTCCAGAATGTCTCCGATCTATGGAGAAGTGCAATCCTGTGGGATTAGCTACCAAGGCGTGTTTTTCCCGAAGACAACAACCTACAGAAATTCAAGATCAATATCCTTTTGTGCTTGCCGAGCAATTTTTGCAACACCTCCTCGATAGGCAGACTTAGTTCATGAACACCGAGTTCGCCTGCAGATCTCCAGAATGTCTCTTTTCTATGGAGAAGTGCAATCCTGTGGAATCAGCTACCAAGGCACGTCTCTCCCGAAGACTATGACCTACAGAAGTTCAAGATCAATAACCTCTTGTGCTGGCCGAGCTGGTTAGCATAATTCTGCAATATTTGCAACACCTCCTCGACAGGCAGACGTGGTTAATGAGCACCGAGTTCGCCTGCAGACTTCTAGAATGTCTCCGATGTATGGAGAAATGCAATCCTGTGGAATCAGTTACCAAGGCACGTCTCTCTCGAAGACTATGACCTACAGAAGTTCAAGATTAATAACAACTTGTGCTGGCCGAGCTGCAATTTTTGCAACACCTCCTCGACAGGCAGACCTAGTTCATGAACACCGAGTTCGCCTGCAGATCTCCAGAATGTCTCCTTCCTATGGAGAAGTGCCATCCTGTGGGATTAGTTACCAAGGCATGTTTTTCTCGAACACTACAACCTATAAAAGTTCAAGATCAATGTCTACACTTATCTACACCCCTTTTGCTTGCTATTTACATATAAAAAGGCAAATAAAAGTTCTTTATAGCTGTATATATCACGTATTTTATTCAACGTTTTTTCAAATAATAATAATCAAATGAAATAATAATATTTTTCGAAAATCTTTTTTGGTGACTGAAGATGATCGATCTGTCGACGAAAACAATTGGGTCAATATAAGGTTCAAACCAGATTAATCCGGAATAATCGGGGGACAGAGATTGATTAGAGCACTTGCGACTAAAACGATCTCATCCAATAAAATTTTATCTTCATCTCCTTCAGAACAAGTTACGGGTAACTTTCCATCTAAGATGCGGAATTTTCGTTGAACTGCGCCAATTATTCTTTCTACGTGATCACGAACTTGTCCGATTCCTTCAGTTTCCTCCAAATCTATTGCATCCAACTGATTTTCACCTCTGGTGAATGCAGGAATTTTCACCGTAGCATTGAACATTTCGACAAATTCTTTCGTTAATAAGCCCCTATCGGCCATAACAATATCACCAGGATACAAATTATTCAAGAATGATGGGTTTTGTGTTAATAGTTTAATTGATGGTCTGCCTGCCCAGCCTTCGGTGATAAAACAGATGGAACCTCGCGGTGTTATTCCGATTAAATACTTCACTGTTTCCGAATGCTTGTAATTCGACCACGCTCCAACTGGTGTCCTCAAGTGAAATGGTCTTTCGCATTTCATTTCCAAACAATCTATAATCACAATGGTTTTATTATGAAAAGACTGTTTGAAGCAATGAGGCGTTGTTTTCTGTAGCACCGACCTCTTTGGCCACACAATTAAATTTTTGAATCTTCTCGCCATTATGTGAATAACGTTTTCGAAACAGGAAGAAGCAGTTGTTGGATGCACAAAAAATCTATAACCGATATCTTCGAAATCCAGATTTAATCTAATTTTAACGAGGGTAAGTAAAATTTGATCCTCCGCTGGTAAACTTACATTCCCTTGTATGTATGATTTTGTAAGTTCCAAGATAATTTGGAAAAGTTTATAATTGGGTAATCCTGTATAATATTTAATTTTATCGTCGTCGTTTTCTAAATTTTCGACACACATCGCCCTTTCCCTCAACGTTTTAATTGTATCTTCATATGTACTGATTTTAACAAATAACAAACTTAATTCTTCAGCATCAATGTCAGTTTGACAGATCTGATTTTTGAATAAATTGTTCTCTTCGATTTGATTTTTCTGTTCATCGGTTTCCATTTGTTGATCTGCTAAACTTGGTACCACTTCAGTCTGGAAAAAAATTATCTCGTTCTATTAATTTTTCAAGATGTTGTTCAAAGTTATAATGCGAACTTACTTTATTTTGTATTTTAACTTTCTTTTTATTTTTCCTCTGTCCAGAATCTACATTTGTAGATAAATCTCCTAATAAATAACCCATATTAACTGAAGGTACCCAATCTAGATTCAAGCTATCCTCTAAACTCGCAGGTTTACCTATAATAAATTTTTAATCTCCGTAATTTTTGTTCTTCAAGGGGTGATTAATTCCCTAACAACAATTTTTAAATCTTGCTATCCAAAAAATAAATACGAGTACCGTTTTTTTGCAAACTCCGATGGATAAGTTCAAAAGATTGGTACACATACATTTACTTTTCGACATAATCGCCGAAGAGATTGAAACATATCTGTGGACAAGCTTTTCAATACCTTCCTCAAAGAGTACAAAACATACCTTAAAACTTTTGGAAATGCCGCACACAAAGCATTCTGTCAACTCGTTGAACCAGGTCATCTGAAACGACAGATTTGCGTCCTTGGTCCCCTTCATCATAATTACGACCATCTTTAAACTTTCGACATCATCAATCATGAAGTTTTTCCCCATACATACGATTTATTCTTCGATGGATTTCTGCAGCACTTTAGCCTTGAGCCTGTAGAAAACGAATCACACTTGGCGGGAGCATCAATAATGGCGAACATGTTTACGTGGCAGTAGCACAACGCCGACTGACGCCTGAATGTCAACAATGGCGGAGTGTGTAGTGGGAGAGCTCCGTCTGCACGGAGCAATCGGAGGTTGAAAAAAAACGGCCCTCTTATAACTATGTTTTATTGGAATAGGAAAGCTAAATGAATCTGCTTTGTTGGAACTAAAGGAGAGTGTTCTATAGTGAAACAATCTAATTTAATTGACCAACCGACGTATATCTTCCGCCATCTCGTGATAGCTCAGTTAAATATCTAATTCCCCGCCTAAAAATACTTTACAATAGACGACGGCGTCTGTTTAGTGTAGCGTTTCAGTTCAGCAAAGGCATCCAAAGTAACAATAAGGTAAAATTTTGCAAATCAAATCCCTTCTTAGTTTTTAATAACAAGTCATTCAATAAGACTAACTAAGTAAAACAAAAAATCGATTTTATTCATCAATATAATCTCCTTCAATAGCAATACAATCATTCCAAAACTTCTCTAACTCCTCAATGCTGTGTTTGTAGAAGAATTTGTCTTTTGCCTCAAAATAGTCTTCAGTTTCAGCAATTGTTTCTCATTTGATCCGAATTTCTTAACGGCGAGCATTTTTTTGAGATCAGTAATCACTGGAGGCCAGATCTGAACTATACGGTGGATGAGGAAGCAATTTCGAAGTATAATTCCTCAATTTATCGTTGCCATCGACTTGTGATTCGGTGCATTGTCTTGGTGGTTTTTTCTTCGACATATGAAGCAGTTTTTCCTTGATTGTTTTTCCATTTTGGAAATAGTCGATGAACAATATTCCATACTGAAGCTATAACCTTCCCAACTGTTGTGCCTTTGGACGTTTCAGTCGTGGTTCCCCTGCTGAAATCAGATGATGATCGTTTTGATTCCGGATTGAAGTGATTGACCCATTTTCCATTGTCACATTACTCGGTCAGATTTGGGCTCGGCATTCTCGAAAAATCGATACTACGTATAAAAAAACGCTCTAAAACTTAGGGGAGTATGAAACAACTACAAGACTCTCCCTAGCTGAACTTTGAGAGTAGCATTTGGATTCGGTCAACAAAAAGTGTTTCACAATGGAACACTTTCCCCTCTAATGAAATTTTACCTGTTATGAAATGTTTCGAACAAATTCGAGCATTTTTCAATCTGTCTTCTGTAAAATCTTCTCGATTTATTGCGTCAAGCCATCTTCTCTTCCTTACAGCAGATAATTCATTCAGGTCCGTCCTGTGTTTGAAGCTAAGAATTTTTGGAATGCGAAAAAACTTCACTTTGTCTCTTTTTGAATTAGAACTACAATTTATTACACAGCAAAAAGCAGGCATCTTTTGACGCCTGAAAATGTTTCTCACCAAAATATCTAGAAAATATATATTTTTCAAATGCAAAAGACACAAAGAAGTTTAGTGGTGATTGGCTTCTCAACCAAACATCAAAAATTTATTTATGTTTTACATTAAAACTTATACTGGTTGTGTTAAAATCATTTTAACATTTTGAGCTCAAACGCTCCAGATTTTTATTAAAAAAGAGTACTAGTATGGTCCAGATCATAGAACTTACCCAAAAAGAAGGTCGACTTGCTTTTAAATTTCAGCAACACAAATTTAGTTCTGCCACTTACCAATCGAGACGCTAGTGTAATAAAATTACACACACACACACACACACACACACACACATCAATGTCAGTTGTCAAGATAAATAATAGGTTTGTTCTTTGTTCTGCACTGACAGAACTATTTCAGGAAGTGTACACTAAAGCGTTTTTTGTAGCAGAACCAGTGCTAGTGTCGCTGTTCTTAGTAGCAGTGCAAGAGTACTAGTTTACTCAATTCACTGTACTGCACTGAGTCTAGAGTCAGTTCAGCCAAGACAGTGCAATAAGTGTAATCTGAAAACAATGGCACTACATCTTCGTCAACGGACGAATGTAAAATATCAAAAAGTACTAAATCGATTTCCATTATTATTAATACTACAAGGCCTGGATCACACCAAATAACCTCAAGTACAACAATCAACAAATGCTACATTGATCTCTGCACTATATCGTTCTTTGTATACGATCGAACTAATTCTATACACTAATGAACTGGCTTGCACTGGTCCAGTTCAGTACAGTTCCAGTGCAGCTGCCAAGAACAAACCAAATAGTCGCATTTAGCGGACGAAACCGTTATGCAGCTGTTGTATAACCCAAGCGGAATCGTACGCTACAAACTCATCAATACATAGAAGAATGTTTTATTTAAACGTAACTAATAAATAAAAACTGTAATATAACAGCACCCGCTACGTTACCGGCGACGATAACCTCGTGATCAAGTAGACAACTGGTTAATGTTTTTATGAAGCCTATGACGTCACAACTAATGAGAATCGTTTTCTTATGTAGTTAAAAATTTGAAATTTTTGCTATTCTTAATTAAATATTTAGATATTATTTTTTCAATTTTAATTGAATATTTTACTTTCTGACATTTGAAAAATTCAAATACCCTATTCAGCTCTCTGTACCTCATTAACGACAATACTTATCACACATAGTATAGGAACTTTTCGTCTTTTAATGAAGCGCCCACTACAATATTTTATATTATTTAAGAAAAACCCTGTATATGTAAGGCTAAATTTGAATAGGAAATAAGATAGCTAATAAAAGAAAACAATAAATCATTAAAATAAAACTCGGTTAGATCAGTGGAATACCTACGTATGTTTAGTCATAATATAAACGAATAAGAATTCACTGGAATTCTGGATTTTTAAAGTTAAACGTGTTTTATACTACATGTATTTGATTCAAATGAAATAGAGTAATGCATATTAATTTCAAAGGGTACTTGTACCAGCTATATTTAAAATAATGTGTTACAACTCACTTTTCAGACACTTACCTGCACTAAGCACAACACTGCACAATCGAAAAAAGAAACTAACAAATTCACGTTTCCGAGAGGAAACTTCGTACTCCTTTAAGTTGCAATTCTTCGAGAAGGCTTTTCGTAATAAAGCTGATAATAATGTAAATGTATCTGCACACAGAAGCTTGTTTACCTCACGGCGGCCATATTTTAATAGGTATCAGCTGATTTTGACAATTCGTTAGATTACTCAATATTTGTTTATGGACAATTCGAGCACCTCATCAAACGCTCCGTTTTACTTTTGCCCCTCAAACACCATATAGGTGTAGTGTAGATAGATAGAGAAAGAATTCGAATCAATTTTGAGATTTTATTGAATTTCTCAAATGCAGTGAGAGGTGGATAACAAATTAATTTCTTCAAAAACTCGAATGTTAGAATAAATAAATCCAAAGTGACTACTGTGCCACATCCGTGAACATAGGAATAATCAAAATATCTGAACATGTAACATGCCGAATGGCATGTTACAAAAACATGTGAACGCATGTTCCATTTTGTCGAGTTTAAGATCTGTGCTTCAAACACAGCTGCGTTTTATTTTTGCCCCTCAAACATCAGATAATTGTTCGAGCTTCAAAATTCTGCTTTAAACACAAACTGTAGGTAAAGTAAGAATTTATTTGGATTATTTAAAAGAAATCACACCGGTCTACTCAAAACAAAATTACTAAATGAAGAAGGCATTTTAACGCATGTTCCATTTTGTCGTGCTTGAGATCTGTGCGTCAAACACAGCTGCGTTTTATTGTTGCCCCTCATACACCAGATCAATTTATGGGCTTAATGAGCTTTGAAATTGTGCTTCAAATGCAAACTGTAGAATCGAGATTGAATAGGTTTTTATTTAGATTTTCATTTGTGTTTTTAAAACGGAATCACACCGGGCTTCTCAGACCTACTAAGTATACTCACAGATTTCTGGATGAGTTTTGCTGCAAATACTGTGACACGAGAATTTTATACAGGTTATTTCGTATAAGAACAAACACAGAGCTAAGACGTATAGAGGAGTCCTAAATAGACGATTGGGAGTCATCGTACAATTTACTTGAAGAGGTAGTAAACATGCAACTTATTTATGAAAGTTAACATACAACTTATGGATGGGGTCAACATAGAGGGGTAACCCTCCAATGAAAATTAGTTGTGAAAAAACCAACTAATAAACTTCAGTAAACACATAGAGATGGATAATGTAGAGGTTAGAGGTTTTACTGAATATGCCATTCAAAATGTATTGATTTCAATCTTGGAAGGAATTATTATAACTAAGAGAATAATCTGTCCGAAAGCCGATTAGAGATCTAAGTTCCAATGTTTTCCAAAGGAAAACGGAATAGCTGAGAGATTTACTAAAGTATGGGAGAACAAACCAATCATAGGACCTGAATCTCTGTGATTATCAGCTATAGAGAAGATAGAGAAACCTCATGAGAAGAAGGTGGATAGTGGACAAGTGAAAAAAATACTACTGTGAAACTATGACTAGAGAATTTACAAAACTACAAATATTAACAGAAGTCTTGTTGAGACATTGTAGCCTCAATGGAAACCAGAAGATGCTAGATTTAGGAGAAAATTCGAAGTGCAAATTCTGTTGTGTAGAGAACATAACCTCAGAAAAGGGGACACGATAGATCTCTAATATATAGATCCATATGTTCAAGAAAATATGTTTAATTCTAATTGTCAAAAAAATAAAAATAAAAGACAGTTATAATTTTATACAAATTTTTGTAGGCTGTTTGTAAATGGATCTACAAAATGCACCGATTTCTGTGAAGCTTTTGGACCTCCCATGGTATTATTTTTTTCATTTTCCTGATATAGAGAGATTAAGGAGAGAAAAATGAGGACAGCAAATACAACTTTCTAGATTTTTATTTTTTTTGAATTTAACTTTTAATTAGTAAATGATTCACCAATGTTATTAATTCCAAACACCATACACTAATTAAAATTTTGATAAAAACTTAATTATATATTCAACATAAATAGTACTTATTATAAAGAATCCAGAAGAATAGTGTTCCTAACTAATATTTGAAAATTTTGATGGTTGTACTAAAGAAGTTTTTCTCACTGGGACACTTTCTGGAGTAGGAATAGCTTCACCTGTACCTACAAATGGAATTGGTCCGGGTAGTTGAAGGCCTGCTTTATTAGCAACATTTCCGAATTTTTGTTTAGCCATTTGATAGTCGCCAGAATCGAAATATTTCTGACCTTTTGATAAACGTTTTTGTAGGAATGCCGAATGTCCACTAGCTTTTAATCCTAGTCCTTGGTTTGGACCAATATTATATTTGGCTTTCAGTTTAGCTTCTTCTTGTTTCTCCAACTCTTGTGGAGATAAAGATTCAGCTACAGGTTGTTCTTGTTCACTCATTTTGATTAGAAAATATCACTACAATATAACAAAAACTATATTTAATTTTTTTACAAATGTACAAATTTATAAATAAACTAAATAACTTGTATTTAGAAACTTTTATCTACCAATAAGAAACAACTATTATTAACATATTTTTAAAGAAAATATGTAGAATAACAGAAACTTTAAAATTATGTGTTAAATTGATTAGTAAGTTATAAACTATTTAGGTACGCTATTGAGGTTACATGAGGTACATTCACAAAATTTTTTAATGAAATTCTTTCACTCATCAATTATATAAATCAGAGTCTGGTCGATAAAAGCTTTGTAGAGTTAAATATTATCCAACTAATTCATAAATTTCATGATAACTTTAACTGGAATATTTGAAAATGAACATTAAAGAAGAAAACATTCACAAATTCTTGTATACATCATTTGAAATTATCCTGCTAACTTTTAAACTGTATTTTAAATTAAGAATACATACCCGCCGAATGTTCTTGCGTGTTTCAAGAAACTTTGAAGTTGATAGGAGAAATAAAAAATGTATTTATATATACTCAAAAAACAAAGTAATCCATCATTGTTTATAGACAATAGTTAAAATCGGAACCAGTAGATTAGAGTATACGAAAATGTCAAAAATTCGATAAAGAATGACACTTGACAGTAACAAACAAATTGTAATTAAAATATTATAAAATGTAGATCAATTATTAGGAAAAAATATGAAATCTCTAATAATATCTTGTAATTATAATATATATTATATAGATACTATAATTTCTTTTTTTTTATAGTTTTGAGCTAATGATTTTCTCTGCTCTGATTCCGTGTAGCAAAAAAACAAACCTCATATTGCTTATGATCTGATAATTGATAGTGATAAATGATAATTCTAGAATGTCATTTGTTAAATTTCACTAGAGTTTACAATGTTCGAGTTGTTATAAAACAAAGTGAAATATTAAAAAAAAAAAATATGTTTGAGAAAATTGAAATATTTGATAGCGATAATAAATGTATAGATGTTATTACAGAAGGATTGAATAAAAAATGCCGTACATGCATTAAAAATGATGGAGTTATCAATGTGTTTACGTCTAAACACAAGGAAATTTCATTAAATGAAATGTTTGATATGTTTTCATTGGCGGCAGTAAGTATTTAATAATGTCTTATCTTTAAATTTGAATAAACCAGTTGTATTCATTTCATTACTACGCAATAATAATAATAATAATAATAATAATAATACAATAAATGTATAGGTAAGTATTTGGATTTTCTGTAAGTGCAAGTTATAATTTTAAATATTTTATGCCGATTGCTAAATATGACTAACTAAAATTTTTATATTTCTGAAACCTAAAGGAAAGAGATTTAAATATAAAGTGTTTTACTAAAATTGTATAAATTTTTGGCGAAAAATTTTATTGTGGTCACTTATATGAATTCAATGTTATTGCGCAAGTAGAATAGTATAATTCGATTTGATAAAAAAATGTTTGAAATATTTAAAGAAACATAAGGAAAATTCTTCAACTTGTACTGGTAGCATCCAATTACAATATTTCAATTTTAGAAAAACCTCTGTCAAAATAAAATGAAATTTTGCAAAAGAATGGTAATACATTACTAGGGCAGAAAGCTTGACATTTCTGCATAGAATACAGTTAAGAGCTCTCAAACTTCTACCTGTGTGGTTTATACTAATTTCCTTTGTAGTAGGTTGTAAGCAAGTATGCATCTTTGGCACTTATTGCCGAAAGTGCATTGGTAAAGCTATACATTTATACCCTGGCGCTCATTGAACAATATTGCTCTTTTTATAAATAGTTACGTAAATAACTATTTATACTTTGTGTCTCATTTGACTAATTTCTTCAGTGTAGATAATAAAATTTTCTTTATTTTTTAGGTAAATGTTTTCGATGGACTACCTCAAAAAATATGTGTAAAATGCGCAAAGACGCTCGTCGAATTTTACTCCTTCAAATTACAAACAGAAGAGGTGCAATTAATGCTGCAAATAGCTGTCGGGCAACTTTCTTTACCAAGTTTTCCAAAACTATTGGATACATCGACAGAAGAAAATAACTCTCAACATAATAAAAGTGATGTAAATAATTTTACAACATATAATTGCAATGAAGTAGAAGAAATGGAAAATAGAGAAGAAAAAATAGAAATAATTTCTGATGATGATATCGTTGATATAGATACTAAAGATGACATTTTTACAAAAGTGGACCCATCGGGTTCTAATAGAAAAAATAGTAGCGAAAATAATAAATATTCAAATCAAGTTTATACTTGTTCAGATTGTCAACTGTCATTTAAAGAATATGAGGAGTACGTAAGTCATCGAATAAAAGTGATCGAAAAACAAAATAAGGAAAGAAACTTGAAAAACGAAGTCGTCGAGGAAAATGTCGAAGCAGTGGATAGTAAACTTGATATTCCTCCGACTGAGTTAACAGTGAATAAAATAGAAGATTGTTTTCTAGAACATGATTATTCCAAACTTTCCATACCCCGAGATGATCTCCAATCGAATAAATCGAAGTTGAGATCCAAATGTGTTGTTTGCAATCTCGAATTCGAAACAACCGCCGATTACCTCAAACATAAACGCGAAAACTTCAGAAGACACTCGACACCGTGTACATTATGTAACAAAAGAATATCGACAAATAAAATTGAACAACACCAACAACTCCACGCCAAAACAAAATGTCGAATGTCGACAATGTCGATCGATCCCGAAACCGGCGAATGCACTTGCAGCGTTTGCAAAGTGAAATTCGATTCCAGATTGAGATATTTGTTACACAAAAGATGTAAAACCAAGCGAGACACTTCAACAATAATGAAACCGAAAAAGAAACATCCCTGTCCGATATGCGGGGTGCAGTACGGCTCCTCCATACTCAACGATCACATCAACACCCACACGCAAGAACAACCTTACATGTGCGAAATTTGCGGAAAAAAATTTAGATTCAAATCGAATTTCCATTCCCACAAACACGTGCAATGTCTGTGCGATTTATGCGGCGCAATAATAAATTCACCGAACGGATTGAGGAAACACATCAAGATGAAACATTCGATCGCTTCGTACGCTTGTGATACGTGCGATAAGATGTTTAACAACAAGAGCCAATTGGAGGTTCACAGAAGGGCTCATACCGGGGAAAGACCCTATTTGTGTACGATTTGCGGTAAGATGTTTACCCAAATAACGCATTTGAAGACCCACACGAAAGGAGTACACAGTCGAGACAAACCCTTCTATTGCTCGAAATGTAAAAGATACGTAGACGGCGAGGAGCACAAGTGCAACGGGAAATTCGATTTGTACAAAAAATGTGCAACTTGCAACGGTTTCGTTGTAGATATGGAAAAACACGTGGAGCTGCATCGCGACGGTTACGAATACATATGCGGTTTTTGTAATCAGACTTTTAGCGAAAAAGCGAAATTGAAATCCCACAAAACCGCTCGAGTATGTAGACGTAAATACGAATTTAGTTGCGATGTGTGCTGTAAACGATTTCATTCGAAATCTCTACTCAAAATCCACACTCGATCTCACACCGGCGAGAGACCGTACAAATGCGATACGTGCGGTAAACGGTTCCTTCAATTCGCTCATCTGCATTATCATTTGAAATTACATACGGGGGAGAAACATTACGAATGTCCTTATTGCGGTAAAAGATTCGTTTTGAACGGAAATCTCACTCAGCACATTAGATTGCATACGGGGGAAAAACCGCACGTTTGCGATTATTGCCTTAAAGGATTCCCCACATCTTCGTCTATGAAAAAACATCGATTGATTCATTCGAAATATAAAACTTGATGATACGAAAATAACTAAAAATAGACGATGTTTTTTATAAAAAAATTTTAATCAACCGTTTGTTGAAAGTTTATAAATATATTGTTATATGTTTTCTTGTAAAAATATTTTCACATTTGTTTCTATTTAATTCCATTCACCTTATCGCCCTCTGCCGTTTTTTGCTTTACCGCTTTCATCGTCTCAACTCGGGTCCGTTTCAAAGCAGATCTTCTAACCTTTCAAGGAAATCTGAGCAGACCCGAAACGTAAGAACTTTTGGTCAGGAGTCAGATTTTTTCGCACAGACTTTTGTCATGTGTAATTCCTTTTCTAACTGTTTCTTTATCGGCGTTTACAGCCTCTGCAATCATCCGGATGCTCAATCGACGATCTGCACGCACGACTCGGTTGTCATCTCAGTGCTTTATCGGCAATCACTAAAGCGCTTACACCACTCAAAAACTTGCGATCGAGATAGAGCCTCTTGCAACAATTTATAGCACTCAATCGGATTTTTTTTCAATTTATCGAGAAAATTGAAATTGATACGTTGCTCCTGGTTTTCGGCACGAGAAAAAAGCACGTTCGTTTCAAACTGCTACTGCACAAATACTATAATAGTCTCGTTATTTTTAATAGCCAGACCTCGTACTTCCGGTAACAGAACATACCTTAAATGCAAGTTTAGTTGTTATTCTGTGGAAACGATATGGCGGATTTTCGATGCCAGTGTCCTCGATGGCATTTGGCGGAACTAATCTATTTTTTACGATAAAAAACATCTTAGAAGTAGAACGCGTTTATTTACAAAATAATTACATATATTTTCAATTAATACTAACTAATAATATATACAAAATTTTGGAATGATTGGCAATGTTTCATTTTAGTCTTTAAAACAGTTGTTCACGAGGAGGTAAAGAATCGTCTTTTTTTGTAAAATTCTACAGTTAGTTGGTATAAAAATTTCCGATGAGTAATTTTCTTTATCGTTGCTTCTTTATGAATTATCCAACTTACAACAGCCAGATCAAAAATCTTGTACAATATGCAAATTTTTGTCTTATATTTATGTGACTGAGAAGAATCATAAATTTAGCTACTTAAATTGTATTCATTAAGATTTATGGTACACGATCCTGATAGGGACCCACATCATAGATGATTGGGTTTCTTAGACACTTAGAACATACCTTAAATACAAACTTAAATTGTTATTCTATGGAAACAATATGGCGGATTTTCGATGCCAGTGCCCTCGATGGTATTTGACAGAACTAATTTATTTTTCACGATAAAAAACATTTTAGAACTAGAACGCGTTTATTTACAAAATAATTACATATATTCTGAATTAATACTAATATCAATATCATTTTAAAGATGGAAACTTACAAAATACAGATTTTTCTATCAATGTAAAAAATATAATATGTAAATAATACTTAGCAGAAATAAAACTGTAAAATTTTCGCCAGACACATCGACGTATTTCCTTTAGAGCCAAGGAACATTTGTCTGTCACTAATTCCTATACTTCCTCCACTCCTACCCAATATAATGACAAATCCGGGCACATAATCGATATCAATACAACCCGCAAATAAGAAGCCCCATACATACAATGTCAAGGCGACTAGTTCAACAGTTAGCTAAAACCAGCAGTGATTCTGTTAGTGTCAACAGTATTCTCGATACTTTTTCTCGGTGAAATTCCAAGGAGTGGGTGATTCGTTGTGTGTAGTAGGTAGTTTTAGACCACGGAATCGGGTCACTTTTTGCCAATAAACGAATAACCATCCTATATCCATATTTCTCTTAATAATGGCTCCAAAATGGCAGCTGAAACGTCAAGAATTTTCAAAATTTCAACGCGGTTCATAATCTAGATCTTTTGGTCATAATTTTTCCGAATATATTGGCAAATTTAAACACCAAAGTGTACTAACTTTAATATATTACGAGCTTTCGAATACTTATGTATTCACCGTTTGGGAAATAATTAGTAAAGATTCGGCGGTTTTAAATTGTGTTATTTCCTGTGAAAAATTCAATATTCAAATTGAAATATTTCAATCGATCGGTTCTACCAAGCGTCAAATATAATATTGAATAACACAATTTAAAACCGTCGAATCTTTACTAATTATTTCCCAGACGATGAATACATAAGTATTTGAAAGCTCGGAAAATATTAAAGTTAGTAGACTTTAGTGTTTAATTTTGTCACATTTCCAATACGAGAACTGGTCCTCTCTCCCACATTTCCTTATCTACGCCATCTCTTCAGTTTCTTCGTGGTCTCGCTCTTCTTCTGTTCCATTAGGACCAGTGTCTGTATTCCATTGTCCGACATTTTTTGTACATGGCGATACCAGTTAGTTGTTTAGTTTTCATATAATTGATTAATGTGGTAGTCCTATTATCGATGAATAGATAAATTAGTACTTGGTTATTAGTCTGATGAAAAAAGTTAAAAAAAATTAACTTAACACCTCTATAAGGAACGTTATGTTCCATATTTTTTTTATGAATGATAGAGTAATAAAATAAAGAAGCATTGGTAATCCATAGGCTTCTTTTAGTAGACAGTTGAAATATTTAGTAAAACTTTACGCACTAGTGCGTGTAAAACGTATTATTAAGATCTCCTTAATGTAGTAGCTTGAGTACGAAGCTCATAAGCGAGAGGTCCCAGGTTCAAGTCGCTCTAATGCCAATTTTTATTTTTCTACTTATGTAGTAATAATTATTTTTAGTGGCATTCATACATGGAGAAGAGAAGATTTGATATATTTAATAACAACTCGCATTCGTCTGTTATTTTGTTAATATATTGAAAAAAATTAATAACAAAACACGATTATATTATTTCTTCTATGATATCATCTGCTTTTAGTTATATATCATTTATTTTGTCCCATAAACCAAAAAGCTTCAATCGCTTTTATTAGTTTTTTTATCTAACAATTGCTTGACTTATTCTCTGAGCGTGTGATTTATGAGTGTTATGAGGTATACCATAAAATAATGATTATTGTAATCATAATGTTAATAAGCTGATATCCCATATTCTAAGTGTCAAATATAAGTTATATTAGAATCGTTTTTGAATTATAACACATCAAATTCTTATAATTATTTTGTGTTTTGTGTCGATCCGGTAATCACGAAACATGAAAATTCTTCCTACAAGTAATTGTTTCAAAGATCCAAGTCAACTTATCAAGTTTGTTATACTATTCATTTGCGCCATTTTCACTTTTAGTCAGGTATGTTTTTGTAAAATGTAAAACATTAGAAAGAACCGAAAATTTTGGAATGATTCATTTTAGTCTTTAAAACAGTTGTTCACGAGGAGGTAAAGAATCGTCTTTTTTTGTAAAATTCTACAGTTAGTTGGCATAAAAATTTCCGATGAGTAATTTTCTTTATCGTTGCTTCTTTATGAATTATCCAACTTACAACAGCCAGATCAAAAATCTTGTACAATATGCAAATTTTTGTCTTATATTTATGTGACTGAGAAGAATCATAAATTTAGCTACTTAAATTGTATTCATTAAGATTTATGGTACACGATCCTGATAGGGATCCACATCATAGATGATTGGGCTCCTTAGACACTTGATAAATCCTGTTGTGTCAATACCAGTTGAAGTTTCTTTAAATAGCACCACAGATTTGATTATTTGAAACAAGTGATGATTTTGAAATATTTGGTTAGGTCATTGCGAAGATTTTTTAAGGTTTGATCAAGAGCTTCCGATATAAATTCGATCCAAATAATGTTTTTTAATTCTACTAGAACATTTACCATTGATTTGTTTTCCAATGTTACATGTCGTTGCTCGGTAGCGTGAAGATTTAATGGTAATTAATAGTGATCAAAATCAATAACATGAGGAAGGTCTTTATCTGTATCCTCGTAACTGTATGTTGTGGTTTACTGTACTGGTTTAATCACACGATGTTGAATATGAGGATTACTACTCAATTTTTTTCTTTAGGTTACACAATGTGTTAAAAAATTCATTCATCCTCCTACAGCGACGTATTCTAAATTCATTTTGAATGACAGTATTAGATATCCATGTGTAACTGTATGTCGACGTCCATCATTTAAAACCGAAGTTTTCGAAGTAAGTAATGTATTTTTAATTGTATTATAACGAGAATTTAAAAAAAATTAGATCACGACTAGAAGATAACCTAACCTAATCTAACCTAACCTTACATGGGGAAGACTATTTATAGTTTCCGACAACGCTCGGTAGACGGCGATAAAGTCGTGATATCATAGAATAAAGAAAAGTATTGAGGCTTCATTTTAAAAAATAGATATTTTATTTTATCTATGCGAGTCGTATAACAGGTTGCGGATATAGTGCTACGAAAACACTTTCAGAGGAAATCAAACAACAAAACTGAATTTTCTAGGAAGCCGTACTTCATATTAGAAAACTGATATGCATCCATATATTCCATAGTTTTCTTTTCGATTGTTCGGATGGTACGAATAAAACATACAAATTTAGCATTAGAGAAATATAACGTGGTAGTCCTAATAAAATAATTCCAGGTGCATCCTCTATGCCAGAATGTCCGAACTACATTTTAAATTCCACTCAGTTCTCAGAGAGTAAAGTTTGTGTCTTGTCGAACAGCTGGCAGTGGGTGAATCAGGAGGAAAAAATTGGATTGCCACGAAAATCGTTGTTCAAATTCAAAAACTGATGCAGAGCGATAAGTTTGCTTTGCTTATGATATACATTGATTCATTATATTATAATGATTTCCTAAATTATTTGTACGATTTCTATTCGTGGGATTAATTAATGAACACTGTCTCTTACGTTTTTAATTTATTTAAATACTATACACCACACTTAACTAACTTATAATGATTCACTTTTCACTATCATTCATCCAACTTAAATAATTTATTTAAATTCTTCGATTACTTCGCTTTTTAGCTCTATTCACTACGACTATTTATTTTAAAACTGAACTAAACTGTGCTTCGGAAACTCCTTATTTATATTTTTAAAGAATTCTAAAAGTTCTAGAATAATAAGGAAATAAAACAAATGAATAAATAGACCTACCTTGGAATTATTGGTAATGCTTACTATAAAAACTAAGATCAAACGAATTCCGAGTATTTGATGAAAGGAAGTACCTTGGCCGAATTCAACTATATCCAAGTAGGACCACAACAAATATAAAAAAATTATCTGTTACTGCTATAAATAATTATATTTATGATTCAGATAATGAAGGAGATATGGAATCAGGTTTAGTGATCGAAATAGACAATTTTTCAGTTTTAACAGATGCCCATAAGAGGCAAATGAGAAAGTTAGTTCTTATTTTCAAACGGGCATCTTTAAAGCATTTAACCGTTCTTTAAAAGAATGTAAAATACAACATTTTGTTGGTTGATTGCAAGACTAGACTTAATAGTTTCTCTATGATGTTACGCTCTTAAAAAATTGTGCTTGCAGACCTGGAAAATCCCGTAGATTTTGAAGAATTTCATTTTGAATTTTGAATAAATAAATCAGAAATGATTACTGTATCACAATACGTGAACAAAGGAATATTCAAACTAGGTGTAGGGCTTATTATATTATCCCTTTTTTGTCATAAATTGTTCTATTCTTTTTTTTAGAAATTTTTTTACTTCTTTATTTCACTTTTTTGTTTCTATGTAAGTGTGCATGTCTTTGATCCACATGTCAATGTGTATAACTTTTTGTTCTTATTTGTGTAGGTATTTCCTTTTTTACTTGCCTTGAATAATCTCCAGTTCTCTCATTGTTTAATTGAAAAACTGCGTTATCAATTTACAAATATCTGGAACATGCTGAAGACCTAGTAGTTGCTTACATCAACATGTAAAAATCTTTCATACATAATGAACGCTTGATTAAAAAATATTATTTATTTTCAGACTTTTGGTATTTACAGTCAATCATTGACATCAAGTTTTGCATTCAGATATTTCAATTTTTCAAAACATTCCTTAACAGAATTCATTGAAAATGCTACTTATAAATATGATGAGATGTTCTACCAATATGCTTATGCTTCAAAAGGTGGTTCAGATACATCTAATGAACGTAAGTACAATCTTTAAATATGTAGAAATTCTATTTGAATATATTTAAAATCCAAATATTACTCCCTTTTTTTTAATAGAAAATGCGCACGACTTGTTTGCTTTGACAGGCCCCAGTTCTATTTAAGATGTTTCTTTAATTGTTTTTTTTAATTAACCATGTACTTTAACAGCTGTGTGTAATAACTTAATTGGTGATTCTAGCTGCTCTGAATCTGGTTACAAGATTGTGCACTCACAAGATGTGCACTTATTTTCCTAAAGGGTAGATTGGTATGCTAAGAGTTTAAAATCTCTAGATTTAGTACCTCTAGATTTTTTCCTGTGGATTTAATGGCTCATTTGTATAGGGGACATCTCTGCGTTTCGTTCGAATTCATTATTTTGTTTTGATTTATATTAAGGGTGGAATAAACGGATATAATTCACGAATTACGAAAAATTGTCGCCTTTTTGACTATTTCCTATTTTTGATGTTAATAATTTGAAAATAACTGTAAAGGAATTTTATAATATGTCAAATTTATATTTCAATGTCTTGGTCTTTCCATAATTTCGATTCGTATTCGATATACCACAGTTACGAGTGAAAAATAATCGATTCTATTCGATTGTTCAATCGATATAAAGGAATTTCGAGCTTAATGAGACAATTTTTTTAGCATACAAAATCCAATGTTTAAACTTGAAGTAATTTCTGTTAATTTCTGTAGTGGTAATCGATTATGTAAAGACCGATAAGTAAATAAAAATAAAATAAAAGCACTAACCTAAATAACAAATGCAGTCACGCAGCACAGAGAAAGATGACGGGTGTTAACAGAATTTCTAGGGTCTTCTTGAAAGGCGCACAGCTGTTATCATCCTTCCTGTACAACAATCACCATCTTACTTGAGCCGTTATTTTTATCAACTATTTACCGATATATAAATTTATAAAATATCATTCCACTACTACGATATTATTGTAAACGGACGAAGGGAGTTATGAGCATGAAAAGTTTTTTGTAACGATTTTAACGAAACTAAACACGTTCTTGATGTGTCCCAACTGCTTATAAATTTGTTCTGGATGAATACCAACAAAACAAATACTAAAAACAACGTTCTGGATGTGTGCGATTATGAAACATGCTTAAAAAAGGCGTTATGGATGTGTTCCAACAAGTAAAATGCTTATAAATTTGTTCTGGATGTATACCAACAAAACAAATACTAAAAACAACGTTCTGGATTTATGCCGATGTGTAACATGCTTAAAAAAGGCGTTATGGATGTGTCCCAACAAGTAAAATGCTTATAAATTTGTTCTGGATGTATACCAACAAAACAAATACTAAAAACAACGTTCTGGATGTGTGCGAATATGAAACATGCTTAAAAAAGGCGTTATGGATGTGTGTCAACAAGTAAAATGCTTATAAATTTGTTCTGGATGTATACCAACAAAACGAAAAACGATTCAATGTAACTTTATAATCTGTTGGGACAAGAACTGAAAATAACGAAAGAATAGTCGAAATCATGAAAGGGGAAACTAAGTATAGTTGAAATCATAAAGCGCAAAAGTTTTCATAAAATTTTTGGTCTGTTAGAGAAATTATGTCATTCCCAATACCATTCCATTTTGGCAAAATATTTGGGTGAGGAAAGGATCTTTGTTTCAACTGTTATATGCGGTTGCGCATTGTCATGATTAAGGATAATTCCAAGTATCATGAATTCTACATTTTTTTATATTCATCGCAGCTTACAATGTATTGGTTTAAAACCTGTTGAATTACGGCTCGGTTAGTGTGTGAAAGCATCAAATTTTCATTCTCTTTGACTTCGTATATATCATATCTAGGAACTCTGTATAAAAACTCTACTTCATCATGATTTTGAGTTCAATATGGTGACAGTTTGCCGAGATTCGTGATTGAAACAGCTTTGGATCCCATCTTGAATCTTTCACTCACAATATTTTTTCATTTCAGTTTAACTTGCCTAGACAGCGCTAGTCATTGGCACACAAAAACAATCATAAGTTAAATAAAGGACTGTTACAAAATCTATTACAATACGTAAATTAATTATATTTTCTCATACAGCTTGGTAGTTTTAAAAAACTCCCCCAAGAGAATTTTGACAGACAGGGCGACTTTTTGATAAGTTTTTTTATAGTTAATTTGGAGTCTTCTTATTGTCACAGCTTCTCTCCCATTCAAAAGAACAGGTGATAAGTAGATGGGTGCCGTACTACTCATCTTCTTGAATGAGGTTTTTGAAGTTAGTCTTCAGATCATTGGCAAGCTGAACTGGGATTTCACAAGGATTCTTTGCGGCTTCTTTGGCACGTGACTCGAAATTTGTCTACTGACAGAAATTCTTTCCAAAGAAGAATGCATGTACTTTCATTCGAAATTTTACTTCCGAATAATTTTCTATTTGAAATTTTGATATTACTGGAGCTTTACGTGCTGTTAGAAACTTGCCACCTTCGTGGGAGAAGGTTCATTGGTAAAAAAATTTAGTATAAAATAGGTAAGTCAAGTTATTAGGTTTTAACTTATTTTGAGTCTCTGAAGACGATAACTTGGTTATCGAAACTCGCGTCAGACAGTGCAGTTGTGAGTGTTGGTGTAGTGCAAACAGTGCGTTCAGTATGAATATCACTAACGGTTCCAGAAATTCCGGCTTAACATTTCTTTTTTATTTAATAAATCTGCAAATAATAAATTTTTGCTACTCCAAGTGTACTACCAAATAATTCTACTGTATCATTAACACCTTTACGTGCATGTTTGTCTGTAAATTATTTAAAACAATTTAATATTAATGTTTTCCATTGACTGTTGTAGGACTCAGTTTTGCAAGCTGGAACTAAACTAAATTGTTAAGAATATATGGTTGGTAACTAAGTACTTTCGCTTTTTTACTGATAGAGAGCCTCGCTTTAGTTTTTGAATAACTTATGTTAGTGCAAATATGTCAAGTTTATGATGCTGGAGATGGACAACGTTCTGGTCGGCCTACTGAAGTTGATGATGACCAAATCGAAGTCATAATTGAAAAGGATCGTCATATAACTGCTCGAGAGGTTGCGGAGAGGCTTTATGTATCTAACACAACAATTGAAAATCGCTTAAAATGTCTTGGGCTAGTTCAGAAGCTTGATATCTGACTACCACACGATTTGACCAAGCAGATGTGTTTTTTGAGCTGCTTCCAAGGAATCAAACGATCAATTATGATATTTACTGTCAATAATTGATGGAACTGGATGAAGCAATCAAAGTGTATTCCACTATGATAATGCCTCACACATTTTTAGAAACTCGTGGAAAACTATTGGAGCTTGGCTGGGAAGATATGTACCGAATAAACCCAAACAAATTTGGCACTAAATTTTGGTTTGCGTCAGATGTTAGTAGCAACAACGACCATCGTCAACGCTTCTCAGTGAACACGTTGTTCTGAAACTGGACAGCAATACATAAACTCTTTTCCATAAACCGGAAAAAACTGCAAATCGAAGCTGCTTCAAGTTTCAGGCATAAATTTGTGAAATTTGATAGAAGCAATACAAAAAATGTTATTGGACATGATATGACGAATCAAATCCTTCAAAAGAGGCCACAGGAATACAAATACAACGAAAATAGTTCCTGTTTCAATTAGCAGAACAGCTTTTCGCCGATTACAGTGCTGCAAGACAGTAAAAGTCATCAGAAAATAAGGAACTACAAACATCACATACAACTTATTCTACCAAATAAAAATTTTGTCAAGTACGACTTTGCCACAAAAACAAAACAAATAATATATGTTAAACATGTCAAAAGTATGTTTGAGAAAGATGTACACAGGAAAAGATTTCAACTTATATTTGATTTAAACGTACAAATAATGATTAAATTATATTTTGACCCAATTGAAGTGATTTTTTTATTGTTAATATTCACTAATAATAGTATAAGTAATATTAAAAATTAATTTTAAACAAAATTCTATACTAAGTCTTCGGCTTTCTAACTGGCTTTTGACCAGTCCAAACCTTTTTTATATTGTTCTCTACACATTACAATTTAAATAGTAGTTTGGAGTATTTGCACTAAAGATATAAACATTTTATTCGTAAAAATGTCACTACAAGCAATAGAAAAAAAGTTTTAGTATAAACGAAATTGCTTATTTTATATTTTTCTTATTTTCAGTAATAAAATTAACAAGTCTCTATCATATCGATAGAGGAAGATGCTTCACATTTCAACCACTTAAAATGTCCAATATATTTTCTGTTAGCGGAGGGTTTATGTTTTACCTTAAACATAATGTGACATCGCAGTCTATAAATCAAGATGGAATTTCTACTCATGGTTATCAATTTTATTTACACAATCCTAATGAACATCTTACTTGTAAGTGTTACATCACATCACAGCTATTTATTAAAATAAAATATAAATTATTAAAGTGGTTTTAATAATTTGACTACTTTTATCATTGGATGTCAAAACTATATAGAAAACTATATGTGTGTTTATGCTCTCTTAAATACTAATCCTATTGTATACAAAATTAATTATTTTTGAGGGCTTAAGATCAATACACTCACCACCGACCCATAAATTCGATGTTCATGCGTTATTGAATGTATGCAAATGGAATTAATGCCTCAATTTCACATGACTGCAATATCAGATTTAACATATTCACATCAGTGTTGCCATATCTCAAAACTTAAACAGCAACGCTTGCACCGAGTAGCTTCATTTAGGTTAAGTAACCAAATTTATCGGTTTGGAAGAAGATATATTGGAATGAGCCTCTTCAGTTTCTTGCTTAAGGATGTTCGATTAAATAGAGAATTTTAACACCAGAATTGAATCAGTTATCAACTGTTTGTAATTTGATATTTTAGATGCCGATGAAGAACGAAATAACTTTTTGGAATACATTGATTTAGAAGCATCTGAAGACATGAGAATAAAGTTTGATATAAAACAATTTGGTAGAACATCTACTAATGAAAATCATTGCATAGAGGACGGCAAATACAGTAGGTCCAAGGTAAGTTTGCGCCGTCGGGTATATTCTTGTCGTATCTTCGAAGAACCTCCACCAGCTCTGTTTTTGGAATCCCTGAAACAGCGGTGACTTCATTCAACTCTAAAAGGATATGTCTGTGGTGCAGATCTCTAACGCCATCTATTATGAACTAAACAAGTTCGTTGAGGTTTCACAGGTTCATGGAGTTCAGGAAGTTGGTTAGGGAGCAGCTTCTGGGGTTCTCATGCTTGCTATTCCATAGGTCATGATGCAAGTTGAAATCTAAGCATATGAGAAAGGAAAGCTTCATTTTTTCGTTGTGTCTTGATATTAAAATTACACCTGAAGACGTAGATGCAGTTTCCATGTCGGAAATATACAGAATGGATTATCAAGTCTGCACCTCTTTCCCTATAGACATCTGATACATTCCTGGTACAGAGACCTGGACATGTAAGGTATGAGACGTTCTTGGTAATAGTGATGTAGCTTGCCTCCGGCTAGACCCAGTCTATTCATCGCGACCCTAAAAATAAAATCCACGCGGTTGAAACCCTTCCGTGCTATAAATTTTCCAATAATACATTTAATGGCTTGATAATAGATGAAAAAAACTAAAAAATTGAGATTACTCGCGGGAGAGGGCTGAAAACATGAAATTTCTCTTCGCTTGGGGCAACATCCATGTCAGCTGTTCCCGTCTTCTCTTCTTCATTGTTAGAGGCGGCTTGACTGAAAATATTTATAAGACACCACAAGGTCTGTGATATTTGATACGAAACATCTTAGTAGTCGATTTCAAAATGTCTTAGTGAAAGCACCTTTTTCCAAAATCAAAATAATAAATACGAAAATTTGTTTTGGTACCTTAAAATCTTGTTTATATAAAAGTATTATTAAATAGCTTTAATAGTTTATGTTTCACGGAGACAAAATCAGTGTTATATGGTGGGTGTTCAATCTCTGTTAAATCACATTCGTTTATAGTAGCTTTGGAAACCTAGTTGTGTGGATTGGAGCATTATCATGAAGCAATCGCATGTATCGCGCATTTTTTCGACAATTTTTGAACGCAACTAACTTAGTAAGCTAGAGCTTGTTACCCTCGTAGTTCCAAAATATTTCAGCCATTGCCAGTCGACTCTGTTTTTGTAGTTCATTGAGAACACTTTTTTTCATATTTGAATATTTATTTCGGATCATTTTTTGAAAATGCCGGTCTTTATGTGATTTATTTTATTTTTAAAACAGTTTATTTCACTAATTTAGTGTTTTTTTTTGGAATTTCTCATCGATATCGTTTTCGCCATGAATTTTTTCAAGGGGAAGAGGTTGATTCGTTGGAGAATTTAGTATATCTACATCTAATTTATCTTCAGTTTCTGAAGACGTCATTTTGGTTATCGAAACGCTCATCAGACAGTGTAGTTTTGAGGGTTGGTTGATTAGTAGTGTAAACAGTATCAATATAAGTATCCCCAACGTTACCAAAAGTTCCAGCTCAATTTCAAATGATTTTCGACAATGAATAAATTATTTGAGGTCAAGTTATTTCTTTTATTTTAAATTTACGAACTTATTTCAGTGTGAAGAGCTTTGTATAAATAGGGAAATAGCCCAAATTACGAATTGTACAGTTCCGTGGATGGTACTGCCGGAAAATGAAACTTTTGAAGAATGCAATACTTATTCTTCCGTGAAAACATCTATAAGATTGTATACAAAGTAAGTAAGTAAATGTTTAGTTAGAACAAAAATTTGACCTACGATTTTTATGAAAATCCGTAATTAAAGTAATACGAATTCATCTAAAGATGGCGATCTCGTTAATGATGAAATCGCAAGTGCCACCACTTTTTAAATGTATTTAAAAAACTTATTTAATGATACTGAACGTGTTTATGTTTATGGAATATCTTGCAACATGTTTTAACGGGGACAAAAAACACGATTTATTAAAAGTGAATATTCAAGCTTCCGCTTCTGAATAATTTTAAGTCTGTCGTGTCATTTGCATTCAATAAGGAAAAGAAACAAAGCGTATTAATGGGAAAATGATAGAACTGTTGTTGAAGGATACAGAAAAAGAAGAAGAAAGAAAAAAGAAAATGGAGGAGAGAGAAGAATAGAAAATCTAGAATTATTAAAATAGCAAAATGATTATCGATTTAAATTTATATTTTTGGAAATTTAGCTTTGCTCATCAAAAGACTAGTTTCTCACTTAAGTTGAAGTTTGAAAAAATTGAAGGAAACATCGAGAAGAAACTGAGAGAGATTTAGGTAAACTACAACAACAGATAACTCTAGACTAAGCATCGAAGCTATTAAAGATGCGGGAATTTGCTCAAGAATGATGATAAAAAAAATGGAGAAAAAAATCAGATGGTGCAAAGAAGAAATAAGAAAAATGATTAAACAGAAAAAGGAAACATCGAAGAATTATATATAACAAACAAAGTCATGAAATGGATTAAAAAAGTAAAAAAAAACACAAAGAAACAATTTGGAGAAGAGTTAGCAAATAACTATAGAGGCTTCTGGAACAAAATCAGAGCGATGGAAGGAAATAGAAGAACCGAAATAAGAATAGAAGAAACAATATAAAAATAAACATATTGGAGACATAGAAAGGATTTTTCGTTAAAAAATCTAGCCACAGAGACATGACAAGAGATTAATATGAAGTATACGACGATAGAAGAATAAAAGAGGAAGTGGAAGAAATGATAAGGAGAATCAAAATAGGAAATACGAGTGGAAATAACAACATAGAAGCATAAATGGTAAAATTTATATTAGGTAAACATGAAGGAGGTTAATAATAGAAAAGGGATGAAAATGTGAAACTACAGAGCAAGTTGTTTATCTTCAGTTGGCTTGAAAGCATTTACGAGAATCATAGAGAAAAAGATGAGGAAATGAAGGAGGAGCAAAGGAAAACAAACGATTGATAACATATACATACCCGTAGAAAGAAAAATAGAACACGAGGTTATGAGATAGTATTAATGATAGTGTTAAAACATAACAGAGATAACAAAAGAAATATATGAAAACGTAAAAAGGAAAGTTCAAATAAACGTAAGAAAGATCGACGGACCAAAAAAGAACTGGAGACAATAATTGGCTACAAGAACCTGTAAAAATGGACGGATTATTATATGTAGTCGATTTAAGTATAACACCACTCAATAAGTTATGTGACTAGCTAAGAAAAATACACTTTTTGGTAAAAATTCATCAATGTAAGCTCCTCGATGTCGTGATTTTAGAGGGATTTGTCTTTCGTCTCAAAATAGGCTTCAATTTCAGCAATTACATCTTCATTTGAGCTGAATTTTTGAGCCAGTAGTCACTGGAGGCCAGATCTGGACTATACGGTAGATGATGAAGCAATTCGTTCAATTTAACCATCGTTGTCATCGACTTGTGAATCGGTGTTATTGTCTTGGTGAAATAGAGGTTTTTTCTTCGACATATGAGGCCGTTTTTCTTTGATTTACGCATTCAAACGATCCAACAACTCTATGTAATATTTCAAAATTCAAAAGCCATCACCTACCAGGATACTATGTTGGAAAAAGAATATGATTATGAAAAAAAAAATGGTTGGTTTGTTTGTTATGACAACCCTCGTCAGTAACACTATTCAGGAGCTGTGAAATGATCAACAAAGTCCATTTTGGATGGAGTCTCCCAAAAACTTCGAATTTTATACAAACATAATTTTAAAAATCTTGTTTTTCGGCTTATTTTTTATTCAGTGAAGCTGGCAACAATTAAAAGTTATCAACGCTACATTCAATATACTCAATAAAGAAAAAAATTGATGTACCAAAATCTCTAAGACTTATGTTTGAATAAACATGTTTTGACTAACTGCTGTCATTTTTCTGCTGTTCAAATACATATAATTTAGTTAATAATTGTTAATCACTAAAATTATATTTTTTTGCATTTTAGTGACGTCGTCAGAAATCATTTTCTCGAAAATTGCAACTGTCCATTGTCTTGTAATTTCACAATCTACAAAACTTCTATAATCAGTCGGCGATCCATCGAATCCGCGTTGAAACCTGATTGTATGATTCGCTTGTATTGCACTAACTTGATACTCACAATGTCCGAAATATTAGGTTATGATTCCAATCAGCTTTTATCTGACATTGGTGGATCTTTAGGTTTCCTATTAGGTAAGAAAATTAATCATTTGGTAATGAAATAATTAAGTGAATTCATAATGTCTATAAAAAAAACTACGAGTTGATAAATATTCTGAGGTAAGATCGGAATTATTATATATGCAAACTGTTTTTATCGCCGCTTGCGGAATTTTGAACAGTGTGTTCTATTAACGAGTCGCGGTGTGCGAGATGTTGAACGGTATGTTTTGTTCACAAATTACGGTATGCGAGATGTTGAACGGTATGTTTTGTTCACGAATCACGATATGCGAGATGATGAATATTATGTTTCATAATCGAGTCGCGGTAATGAGATGTTGAACGGTATGTTTTGTTCACGAATCGTAGTATGCGAGATGGTAACGTTGTTTTGTTCACGAATCACGGTATGTGAGATGATAAACATTATGTTTTATAATCGGGTCGCGATAATGAGATGTTGAACGGTATGTTTTGTTCACGAATCGCGGTGTGCGAGATGATGAACGTTATGTTTTGTTCACTAACCACGGTATGCAAGATGCTGAAAGTTATGTTTCATAAAAGAGTCGCGGTAATGAGATGTTGAACGGTATTTTTTGTTCACGAATCACGGTATGCGAGATAATAAACATTATGTTTTATTATCGGGTCGCGGTAATGAGATGTTGAATGGTATGTTTTGTTCTCGAATCACGGTATACGAGATGATGAATTCCTCTGTGAGAAAAAACGCGATTATTTTACCAAATTTGAAATTTTTAAGTCAGAAGATTGCAAATGGCAAATTTTGGGCTCTAATTTTATCCCTTATAACTCCTCGGGGATGTAACTTGGTATAGAGATCGATTGCCTTAATCTCCATATTTTGAACTCCCCTACAAGCCTTTGAGTTCGTTTTTATGCGGTGCGGTATGACAAACTGCAGCTTGAAATTTTATACTTTAAGATAAAAGCCAAGATTTGTGTCGACTTGTGTTATGCAATTAAGTTATTTTTGTTTGCAGGATTATCGGTTATTAGTTTAATATGCTTGTTAGAAGAAATATCTAGATTAATATTTAGATTGTTTTTCAAGCAAAAGGCTAAAAATGAACGAAACAAAAACGAAGAGATTAATCAGGATAACCAAACCAATAACCAACAGTCCAATGAAATTAATAAAACTAACGAAACTGAATTCGAGCATGGTAACAATCTGGAAGGGAATACGAACTTGGTACACGATTATACTAATATCAAAGAGATTATAACGAATTATCAGAATGTTTATTCAAAAAATTATACAGATAATAAAACTAATACAAATACTGAAAAATGATATAGTGACCCTAAAAATTATCAATTAAATTAAAATGTATTCTTCCAAAGAAACTACAATAATATATTTTGTAGTTTTTCTTAGAAGATATCACATATTTTTAAATAAATGTGAGTTTTCTTCTTTAATAACGTGTTTTTTTAAATAGAGAAGATTCAATTTACAAATTGAATTCGGTGTGGCAGGCGACACCCCTGCAATTGCAAGACATTGACAAAAACAATAAACATGAAGATTTAGTATGTTTCTACCACCACTATCAGTTAGCCATCAAAGCGATACACAACAAATAAGAAGTCTACTTGAAAATGCATGCAACAAGTGATAAAGCTTCTCAAGCGGTCACTTCCATCGAAGACGCGGTTTCGAAAGGAAAAGGTACATATCCGAGAGATCGGAAGGATCCAATTCATTGTCAGTACATCGCTGAAACATCGTGCAATTATTGGTCCAACAAGAGCTTAGAGAAACGCGAGAAGTGGCTGTGAGTGGCTGGACAAGAAGAAGAAGGGATCTGCAGGCCAGGTCATGACGACGAGTTTAGACGAACTTATTGAAAAGTTTGAGCGAAAAAATCAAGCAAAAACGGCCGTATTTAGCTAAGAAGAAAATGTTTCATCAAGACAATGCACCGATTCACACATCCGCTATTACAATGGCCAAAATAAATGAAATAAATTTTGAATTGCTACTTCATGCACCCTATTCACCAAATTTAACCTCTTTGGAGATGTTCCGGCAATCAAGAGTTTCAATTGCTACATCATGCACCCTATTCACCAGATTTAGCCTCTTCGGAGATTTTCCAGCAATGAAGAGTTTGAATTGCTACATCATGCACAATATTCACCAGATTTAGCCTCTTCGGAGATTTTCCATCAATGAAGAGATGATGTGGACACCCAGTAGCTATTTGGAGGAGCTTGTCGATTCTTATTATAAAAAGAGTATCGGACTTATTAAACATCGCTGGGATGGAAGTGTTTGGAGTTAGAAGGAGATTACAGTTTTGGCCCAGGTACTTTTGGACTATCCTCGTACAGGTGGATTTTCTTGATCAAATAGATATGGGTTTGTCACTTTAATGTTACCGGGCTTCGGTCGATCGATTTTTATTTGGTCCGTACGACATTTGACAGTGTTTTTCTATGGCTGAACGCCTGGTTTCATAGATTAATATTGACCGCGATCTATTCCAGTTACTTTGCCAATTGACCGAACTTTTGATTATCGCTATATAGTCATTAGCTATCACTTCGCGCACAATTGGTCTTCGATTATTTAATGTAAGCGATTTGTAATAATGTTTTTATACAAGGTACTTTGACCATATTTTTCCTCCACTTTTCTATGCCAAAGTATGAGGCATCTTTAGAGTCGAAATGTTCGTACACTGTGTTGATTGAAGGTCAGTGGAAACTTAATAAAACCATATCACTGGTATGTTTTTGTTATATACTAACGTCGCGTATCTAACGCTACGTGATTGTTAATCGAGTCTAATTACACGTTTTTGATTTATCGTAACCTGTAATTGACTATTTTTTAATGACCTTTACATCCTGTTAACATCCAATTCATCGCTGCTGTTTTATCACTTAACGCTACCTTATGTTTTGCAACCAAAAATCGTCGGACGTGGCTAGATCAGGACTATATGATAGGTGTTCAATGGAGGATGGAGCTGGGTGACGCAAGCTGATTATGCCGCGCCTTTTTTAGATAATTTTTTGACGCAACTGACGTAAGTAGAACCAAGTTTTTTATTCATTCAGTTAGTCAAAAGGATACTCACGCTGTCCCAATATATTGTAGCCTTCACTTTTTTAGTGTTTTTCGCGACCTTTGCTTTTTTGATACAGGCTCTCTTTTCCGATGCCGCAAGTTGGATTTTTGTGCAAGGCTAAGAACTCATGCACTAAGTATATTGAAAGAAGTACACTTTAATGTTTGATTGCCACAATCCCAGAAAAATCGAGTTAAAAAGCTCTGATAAATAGATTAACTGGCCTATTTATGAAATTTTTCTATTCCACTCGTATTCTTATGATAAAATAGTTAATTATCAGACTTGAAAATTACTTACCTTGTGAATACAAATATAATGATAAATATAAAGGTTAAGTAAACGTGAAAAAATGAGGAGACGCCACGCTTCCCAACTCCTTCAGACCCATAATCCTCACATTGTTTTCTGCAGCAGAATAGAGATCTTGAAGTTAAAACTATACCAAGCAAATTTATGGAGACTGCATTGGCACATTGGTCGTAGAAGATGTTTTTGACAATTTTTCACAAGTGGCTGTTAAATAAAAGAAAGCTAAATGCGAAAGGAGTTGATGTGACAGCCTCCAGAGCCGCTGAAACCTACCCAATTACATTCACTAGAAAGAAAAAACTCTCAAGTTCCATCTCAAGATCACCAATACGGATGTGCAAGTCATTAAGTGGAAACAGAGGAAAATTATCTGAGACTTACCATGGATAGTTGGAACAAACCCGAAAATGAGACAATAAATAAGGCCACGAAAGCTCTGATTGTTTGTAGAAACTTCGCTAGAGTTGTAACCCAAAGATTCTGTTGAGGCAGTAGTCTGAGGCACTGGAACTGATCTGAACAACACGAATCAGCTAAGACTAGAAGTTATTCTAAATCTTTCACCTCCCAATATAGCGTAGTAAAAGCGATGGAGAGAAAAACTGCACTCAGAATGGCCAGAGAAGGGTCACAAAGGGTGAAATACGGGTAAACTTTGATTTTGAGAAAATATTTAACTCAAAACTAAGCTGTAGAAGCGAATGGAATCAAAACACCATATTAGGTTAGGTTAGTTACATGAATCTTTGTGAAAGTGCTTTATTGATCCTTGGCACAAACTCTTCTCTGATTTCTGTGGAAAGTAGAATAAATTGCATGAATAAATTGTACTTAATATGGATGCCCCTCGTAGCAGAGTCGTATTTTTTTTGTATATTTTACCATTACAATAAAATTATATGATTTTAATGATCATACTTGATTTTAGGATCCCTAATTAATGATGATTTAGAGCGTAAATTATTATCTAGCTGAAAGTTTATTAGCCGAGATATAGTAAATTTTTCTTTTGTCTTATTTTTTAAATTTAGCCATCAAATAGAATAAATTATGAATCAAATTTAAAATGTAAAAACAGAACGGTAGATATGTGCCAAATATTTGCTTTTCCTAACAGTCCACCTATAAACTGAAAAATTTTGAGTCACAAAATATATTTTTGGCTACAACATTTATAAATTACTCAGTAAGTGAGCTCCGTGAAACATTTTTATACACGTGGTGCGTAATTGTATTAAACTCTGGTGTAAAGTAACCGTATATGTAATAATGAATGAACTCCAATTATTAATTTGAATTATGGTTATACACGATGAAACACAGAGTCTTAAACGCCGCTTGACATGATGCAATACAACGTGCCGTGCAATGCAAGACGCAATTTTTCTTGACCGATTCAGAAATTAGAATTTAGAGTCGCTGCAGTTGCCGATTCAACATCTTTTGGTGTGCAATATAAACTTTCATGACCGATTCAGGAATTAGAATTAATAGTCGCTGCAGTTGCCGATTCATCATCTTTTGGTGTGCAATCTAAACTTTCATGACCGATTCAGGAATTAGAATTAATAGTCGCTGCAGTTGCCGATTCATCATCTTTTGGTGTGCAATCTAAACTTTCATGACCGATTCAGGAATTAGAATTAATAGTCGCTGCAGTTGCCGATTCATCATCTTTTGGTGTGCAATCTAAACTTTCATGACCGATTCAGGAATTAGAATTAATAGTCGCTGCAGTTGCCGATTCAACATCTTTTGGTGTGCAATCTAAACTTTCATGACCGATTCAGGAATTAGAATTAATAGTCGCTGCAGTTGCCGATTCAACATCTTTTGGTGTGCAATCTAAACTTTCATGACCGATTCAGGAATTAGAATTAATAGTCGCCGCAGTTGCCGATTCAACATCTTTTGGTGTGCAATCTAAACTTTCATGACCGATTCAGGAATTAGAATTAATAGTCGCCGCAGTTGCCGATTCAACATCTTTTGGTGTGCAATCTAAACTTTCATGACCGATTCAGGAATTAGAATTAATAGTCGCCGCAGTTGCCGATTAAACATCTTTTGGTGTGCAATCTAAACTTTCATGACCGATTCAGGAATTAGAATTAATAGTCGCTGCAGTTGCCGATTCAACATCTTTTGGTGTACAATCTAAACTTTCATGACCGATTCAGGAATTAGAATTAATAGTCGCTGCAGTTGCCGATTCATCATCTTTTGGTGTGCAATCTAAACTTTCATGACCGATTCAGGAATTAGAATTAATAGTCGCTGCAGTTGCCGATTCAACATCTTTTGGTGTGCAATCTAAACTTTCATGACCGATTCAGGAATTAGAATTAATAGTCGCTGCAGTTGCCGATTCAACATCTTTTGGTGTGCAATCTAAACTTTCATGACCGATTCAGGAATTAGAATTAATAGTCGCCGCAGTTGCCGATTCAACATCTTCTGGTGTGCAATCTAAACTTTCATGACCGATTCAGGAATTAGAATTAATAGTCGCTGCAGTTGCCGATTCATCATCTTTTGGTGTGCAATCTAAACTTTCATGACCGATTCAGGAATTAGAATTAATAGTCGCTGCAGTTGCCGATTCATCATCTTTTGGTGTGCAATCTAAACTTTCATGACCGATTCAGGAATTAGAATTAATAGTCGCCGCAGTTGCCGATTCAACATCTTTTGGTGTGCAATCTAAACTTTCATGACCGATTCAGGAATTAGAATTAATAGTCGCTGCAGTTGCCGATTCAACATCTTTTGGTGTGCAATCTAAACTTTCATGACCGATTCAGGAATTAGAATTAATAGTCGCCGCAGTTGCCGATTCAACATCTTCTGGTGTGCAATCTAAACTTTCATGACCGATTCAGGAATTAGAATTAATAGTCGCTGCAGTTGCCGATTCATCATCTTTTGGTGTGCAATCTAAACTTTCATGACCGATTCAGGAATTAGAATTAATAGTCGCTGCAGTTGCCGATTCATCATCTTTTGGTGTGCAATCTAAACTTTCATGACCGATTCAGGAATTAGAATTAATAGTCGCCGCAGTTGCCGATTCAACATCTTTTGGTGTGCAATCTAAACTTTCATGACCGATTCAGGAATTAGAATTAATAGTCGCTGCAGTTGCCGATTCATCATCTTTTGGTGTGCAATCTAAACTTTCATGACCGATTCAGGAATTACAATTAATAGTCGCTGCAGTTGCCGATTCAACATCTTTTGGTGTGCAATCTAAACTTTCATGACCGATTCAGGAATTAGAATTAATAGTCGCCGCAGTTGCCGATTAAACATCTTTTGGTGTGCAATCTAAACTTTCATGACCGATTCAGGAATTAGAATTAATAGTCGCCGCAGTTGCCGATTCAACATCTTTTGGTGTGCAATCTAAACTTTCATGACCGATTCAGGAATTAGAATTAATAGTCGCTGCAGTTGCCGATTCATCATCTTTTGGTGTGCAATCTAAACTTTCATGACCGATTCAGGAATTAGAATTAATAGTCGCTGCAGTTGCCGATTCAACATCTTTTGGTGTGCAATCTAAACTTTCATGACCGATTCAGGAATTAGAATTAATAGTCGCTGCAGTTGCCGATTCAACATCTTTTGGTGTGCAATCTAAACTTTCATGACCGATTCAGGAATTAGAATTAATAGTCGCTGCAGTTGCCGATTCAACATCTTTTGGTGTGCAATATAAACTTTCATGACCGATTCAGGAATTAGAATTAATAGTCGCTGCAGTTGCCGATTCATCATCTTTTGGTGTGCAATCTAAACTTTCATGACCGATTCAGGAATTAGAATTAATAGTCGCTGCAGTTGCCGATTCAACATCTTTTGGTGTGCAATCTAAACTTTCATGACCGATTCAGGAATTAGAATTAATAGTCGCTGCAGTTGCCGATTCAACATCTTTTGGTGTGCAATCTAAACTTTCATGACCGATTCAGGAATTAGAATTAATAGTCGCTGCAGTTGCCGATTCATCATCTTTTGGTGTGCAATCTAAACTTTCATGACCGATTCAGGAATTAGAATTAATAGTCGCTGCAGTTGCCGATTCAACATCTTTTGGTGTGCAATCTAAACTTTCATGACCGATTCAGGAATTAGAATTAATAGTCGCCGCAGTTGCCGATTAAACATCTTTTGGTGTGCAATCTAAACTTTCATGACCGATTCAGGAATTAGAATTAATAGTCGCTGCAGTTGCCGATTCAACATCTTTTGGTGTGCAATCTAAACTTTCATGACCGATTCAGGAATTAGAATTAATAGTCGCTGCAGTTGCCGATTCATCATCTTTTGGTGTGCAATCTAAACTTTCATGACCGATTCAGGAATTAGAATTAATAGTCGCTGCAGTTGCCGATTCAACATCTTTTGGTGTGCAATCTAAACTTTCATGACCGATTCAGGAATTAGAATTAATAGTCGCTGCAGTTGCCGATTCAACATCTTTTGGTGTGCAATCTAAACTTTCATGACCGATTCAGGAATTAGAATTAATAGTCGCTGCAGTTGCCGATTCAACATCTTTTGGTGTGCAATATAAACTTTCATGACCGATTCAGGAATTAGAATTAATAGTCGCTGCAGTTGCCGATTCATCATCTTTTGGTGTGCAATCTAAACTTTCATGACCGATTCAGGAATTAGAATTAATAGTCGCTGCAGTTGCCGATTCATCATCTTTTGGTGTGCAATCTAAACTTTCATGACCGATTCAGGAATTAGAATTAATAGTCGCTGCAGTTGCCGATTCAACATCTTTTGGTGTGCAATCTAAACTTTCATGACCGATTCAGGAATTAGAATTAATAGTCGCTGCAGTTGCCGATTCAACATCTTCTGGTGTGCAATCTAAACTTTCATGACCGATTCAGGAATTAGAATTAATAGTCGCTGCAGTTGCCGATTCAACATCTTTTGGTGTGCAATCTAAACTTTCATGACCGATTCAGGAATTAGAATTAATAGTCGCCGCAGTTGCCGATTCAACATCTTTTGGTGTGCAATCTAAACTTTCATGACCGATTCAGGAATTAGAATTAATAGTCGCTGCAGTTGCCGATTCAACATCTTCTGGTGTGCAATTTAAACTTTCTTGACCGATTCAGAAATTACATTCTTTATAAATGAAAATGTATGACGAAAAAACGTGAATGTTATTTTATCAATCCTACCCTGTGCGAAAATCTATATTCAAAGAGAATCATTCATTTGGTACCCGTAGTACCAAAATATTTTAAAAATAGAATAGACACAGTCTCAATTTTATCCGATTTATTCGAAAAAAAAACGACATACGGGAATTTAGTGAGTCTGGAGGTATGTATATATCTATTTTTATTTCTGTTATTATTGTATTCAGTTGGCTTGGATTCGAAGCTGTCATCAATTCCTAATTGCGTTATTCCAATTCATCAACTAATTGATGGATAAATATTTTAATTGGTACGCTTCCTACTACGTCGAATTATTCCGATGTTATAGGTATTTACAAAGACGTCGAGGTATATACTGCAAGAACCAAGAGGTTCGTCAAAATTAAGGAATAAAACATCAAATTTCATTAGGTATAGGGAAGAGCTCGATTCCATAAATGCAATCTTCATACATCCATTTCAAACTATAATTAAGAGCTGGATATTGGACGAAATTATTCTACAGGGTGCTCCGGGAAACCATTCGCCATAAAGAGACATTCTGAAAAAAATTATTATAAATTAACATTAGCTAGGTATTAAAATACAATCGAATATTTCTAATTGAACTGCATACTGTCGTTCATCGTGTTAGTTACATGAGGAAGAAATTTAAATGTAGAAAAATTTAGGGATTCTGCTTTATTGAGTCACAATGGAAGTTTATTTTATAGATCATTTCGTTTTTTATGTTTACCGACGTTAATTGTACCAAGATATAAAAAAAAAGAATCAATTATATTTATTGTGGTCTATAACACAATTCGTGCTTTTTTTTCAAAATCTGAACGTTTATTTATGAAAAACATGTACAATAGTATTATTCAAAGTATTGCCGATCTGAAACTATGACCTTTTCCCAAGTTTCTGGCAATATGTGGATCCCATCCCAAAAGAACTGCGCCGGCTTGGCAGCGAATTTTTGATATCTTGCTCTGAAGTGAACAGTATTCAAGTGAGGGCGTTCTGCATCGACAGGAACAAATGGTAGTCAGAAGAGGCAAGGTCTGGGCTATAAGATGGGTGAGGTTAAACTTCCCATCCATTGTTTTCCAGATAGTTCTTAACCGGAATAGCAACGAAAATTATTGCCTCGTGTTTAGTCGCAAATTCCGGGGGTTTTTCGGTTACTGCTTTCTTCAAAATGGATTATTTTTGTTCGGTAGCGTCTTCATTGATGGTTTCACCTGGATTTAGCAGCTCATAACACAACACACCCTTCTAATCGCACCAAATAGAGAGCATTACCTTCACGCCATGGATATTCGGCTTTGCCGTTGACGTAATGGTTCCATTTTTCATCACCAGTAACAATCCGATGCAAAAATGACTTTCTCCTGTGGCGTTCCAGCAGCATTTCAGACAAGCAAAACCGCCTTTCGACATCTCTCGGCTTGAGTTCATGTGGAACCCAATTTCCTTACTTTTGAATATATCCAGCTGCTTTTAAACGTTTTGAAATGCTGCTTGAGATTCTGAGAGCTCTTCTTGCCTTTGGCAATAATCTACATAGAGTAATGCTGCCAGTTCTTCATCTCCAAACTCTACCCAGGATGTTGATCGACTTTCAAGCCAAAATCACCACTTTTAAATCGCACGAACCACTTTTGGTACGTTCACTCAGCTAGAGCATGTTAACCATAAACCTCCATGAAAATATGATGATTTACGGTAGCATTTTTCTTCATATTAAAGTAATGAAGAAGAACTCCTCGCAAAAACATTTTTTCAGGAACAAAGTTCGATTTATTCGTTATAGATAATTCAGGGGAACGTGAGTGATGGTTGTTCAGGTTATTATCAAAAAAATATGGACCTATTAAATGTTTTGACTACCCTAGTTTATGGTGTTGAGAGCTGGACTTTGACGGGTCTCCAGCACGAGCTGGAAGGTGGAAGTTTTTGAACGGATCCTTAAAACACCATGGGCGGATCGGGTTACCAGAACAGAACGAGAACTATTAACCACTGTAAAGGGAAGGAAAGCTTCCTACTTTGGCCACATTTTTAGAAATCAAAAATATGCCTTGTTACAGCTGATCATGGAAGGGAAGATAGATGACAGGCTCGGCCTGGGTAAAAAAAGATTTTCATGGTTGAAAAACTTTCGAAATTGGTTCCATGTACATTAATCCGTAAATCTAATACGAATAACTGAAGAATGTGAGGAATTACAAAGGATGATTGCCAACCTTCATTAGAATGAAGCAGGTACTGGAAGAAGAAGATTCCTGCCCATACATTAACACAAAATCGATGTTGATTCTTTGAATTGAATATTTAATTAATTGTTTATCTAGAAACCAACAAACATAGACCAATCTTGCTGGCTAATCCTCTACTTCCATGGCATGCACTTTCTGGATGTGAATGTTGTCGTTGATACGTTAAAATGTATTTTGCGTACACTAAAATATTATTTTATAAAAAATAATGAAAACTAGTTTTGTAAACAAACCTGTTTCCAGTAAGCTGCGACCAACTCTAAAAAAAATTTTACTTCGGATATAATTCTGCCCGAAAAGCGTTCAGTACACAGCCTTCTGACTAGTTACCAAGAGCCAAACCATACATCAAATGCATATCAGCTTATTTATTAAAAGTAAATTCTATTATATTAAGAATTTAATTGCTAATTATTGGTTTTGACATCAACAAATTAAGATGCTCGCAATTTTTAATTGAATATTCACGTAGTAGTAGCTTATTATATGAAAATTGTCTACTAGATGAAACATTATAATTTATGCTAATTTTCTTCAGAACGTCTCTTTATAGCGAACGATTTTCTTGGCTTGTACAACGATCTAAAGTCCCGAAACACGCGTTATATTATTGAAAATGGCGATTATAGTCTACGAGAACTAATCTCATTTCTTTTGCTTGAAGATTGGACCAATGTTATGTAAAAGATATAATGGTTCATCTGTATTATCAAGCTGGTGATTTACTACTATTAGACAATTTCCAAGACTCACGTTTGCCATGAAATTTATTGGCAAACGAAAGTGATGTCTTGCATTTTTATAACTACCCACGCAGAGCGATTAAAAAAATAACAATCTTAAATTAACTCAAGTAACTACTTCAATTACAGCTATTGTCTAAAAACAAATTAGTTGCTAGCAAATGTTAATAAGTACAGATAGTGCTATGAAACACGGAAAATTTCATTGTTTGATAGGAATGAATTTTTTTCATATACTATGTAATTAAATTTGACCTAAGCTGAACAAAAAAAATATTTCTTACGTCTCTTAATAAATGTCTAGATTATAGCTTCCAAAATAGGATTATTTCGGTCTAATACTTGCAAGCCAACGCTCAATCTAATTTTCTATACTCTTGTTGAGAACCTTGGCTGGTATGGCCTCCAGGCGAATTACTTTTCACGGCTTTAATAGACGGATCATGACGCTTTGACGCATTTCCGAGTTTCTTAAAGAGGAAAATAGATCCCAATCTGGCGATTCGGTGGCTGGACCATGACTCTTATCTGTAAAGTATGTAAAGAGTTCCGGGATCACAGAAAAATCACTATGCTGTAATGTTTTGACCCTGATTGAAAGTGCTCTCAATTTTTCAGAATGCTGCTCTGTGAGGTCACATTTTCAAGGCAATAACTCTGTAAATTGTAGATTTTCCAGCACCAAGCGCACTACTAACTAATTTCACTAAGTCATCAACTATTTTCTTTTTCTTTTTTATACGCTTCCAGGTGTAGTGTTTCAAAATGCGCAACAGAATCTGCACGCTACAATCTCTGCTAAGTATAACGTCTTCAGGTGTCCATTGAATTACTGGTAAATGATAGATTTTTTGGCGTTTGAAAGGCTCTTTCAAGTAGACTAGAACTCACAAAACATTGAATTTGCGCCTTTTAAGTTGCAACTAAAGTAAACTGTTAATGATACACAACTGAGACTTCCTTGCTAACTTGAAAAACATATGATGCTTGGAGATATTGGGAAGATAGTATTGGAATTGAAATTTCCAGCCCTTATTGGCAAATAGGTACAAAATATCTTAGGATACGGTTATGTAATCTTTAATACACAAGGCTTTTGGCCTATCCAAACCTTTTCCTATTGTTCCTCATAACTTATGGTTATGGAAGATCACTGAAAATTTGTATTAGCTCTGGTAAATTTATGGAACTTTTAGGATATGAATAAATAAACTATTCTCCATTAAGAATGTTTTGCATGCGTTTGAACCAACTAACGTAACCAATCGTTTCTTCAGGTGTAGAACTTTGACATCGCAATTTATTTCTAATCTGCGAAAACAAGAAGAAATCATTGGGTGTAAAGGAGATCTGTACGACGAGTCACTTATCAAATCGATGTTTTGACCGTTGAAAAACGTTTTTGTTTGAACTGATGTGTGAGAGCTCGCGTTGTCGTAATGGAAAATGATTCGTCTCCTGCGATTGGTTTACCTATTCCCTGATTTTTACGGACGCTTGAGGCAAACTAATGCTGATTTAATATTCAGTATTGACCGTGCAACTTTTGTTGGATTTGGATTGTCTTGTAAGACCCATACTGTCGACTGTCATTGAATTTTTTCAGCATTTCTTTGCACCAAAGGACACGAGCTTTTTCTGATTGTCAAATTATACGGTATCCAACACGAACAAATCTTTTTGACAGCTGAATGTTTATGCAATATTCCAAGTATGCGATTAGAACTAAAGCTCAAGTAGGTCTCAATCTCATGATATGCCACATGATGATATTGCGATATCAGTTTACGCACAGCTTCGATATTTTCTGGCACAACAGCTGATTTCGGACGACCTTCAACAATTCATCCTGTAGTTTGACCAAGGTAAATGTTTCTAGTATCTGTACAAATTATCGATAATTTGCACTAGTGCCAAATTTTCGTCTAGGATTAATAAACATCATTTGGTTTTAATTTTATATTTTAAGAAAAGGAACAATTATTAAAAATGCAATTAGAATATACAACTTTACTGGAGGTCGACGATGGTGTTTCTATGCTGCTTCCACCACTTCTTATTGTTACTTCGCTACTGTCATTTCGCATTTTTTGTACAATTTCCTCGTGGTGTTCACTATTTACTTTATCGAGGCCTGATTTGAGTGTCCGGTAACCTTCATAATTTGATTTTCTGAAACCCCAACCTTGGCAAGCTGAGTAACTGCCGCAGCACGGTTCGAGTGATTTGTCACTTTTATTCTTTTCGTGTCAATTGCTATAGCTTCCCTTGCATCTCTTGTCCACTTTGAAATTTCATTTCGTCCTACTGGACAATTTTTAAAAAAACCTTTTGATGTTTCTTTCATCCATGATGGGTTTACAGTTAAGAAAAGACGATCGACCGTAATATGTTTTCCTCTTTTTTCTTTCAACATTTTAAAAAGCCTGCAAAATTATAATGATAGATTGTTCGATATCATGCTTTACATTAAATACCTTATTGGGTATTTATCAGGCTCGGTGGTGTTTTGGACTAACCATCTTTTTTCTGTTAACCTATGACTCCCTCCTTGCGCTGTCTTAGAAAAAATAGGATTATAAGCTATGCGTCCTGTAGGGTTGCCGTAGTTGTCAAATTCTTCTTCAAAGTAACTCAAAAGGCAATTACATGCTTCTCCTCCTCTCCACGCCAGTTCATATGGAGCAATATGAAAGAACTTGCGTTGAAGTCCGTCCTGAGTCGACTCGTCCCAAATGGCACACATTTTATCAATATCTTGTCCTGATAAGCTAGATGCACTTGTTTTTCTTTTTTCAGGACACTTTTGCAACTGCTTCCTTTTTGCGTCTCTCGCAGTTCTGGCGCATTCAAACGTTACATCTTTAAAAGGATCGAAAATAATGTTAAACTCTTCATAACATTTTTGTTGCAAAATTTTCGCTACTGTATTCCAAAGTGTTTTGACAACACCTTCTTTATATTCTTCCCCATCACTACGTCTCATGTTGAAAGCGAAATCTCTTAGAATTACGGCCAACTGTGCAACAGAAGTTTCCTTGTTCAAAGTGTATTTTCGTTCATCACAAAATTGTTGAAACTGTCGCCACGCAGAATCTCTCGACTTTTTCGTATTCAGTGGAGTTAGTTTATCCACTGCGGCGTCTATTACTTGCGTGGAACTCTGCCCAAAACGTAAACTCATTTTGAAATATTTTTTCAAGAACAAAACTGTTGTCAATAAGTTACCGTAGATACCAATTCAATGCCAATATGATGATCGTCAACTACGGTATAATTTAAAGAATAACAAATTTTAAACACAGAATTAAGTTTATTTTAAATTAAATTTTTCTCAGGAAATAGTCTGCCAAAATGCCCTCTCGTGCATGTCAAATTGTCTCATAATTTAATAATAATCGATAATTAAATTATCGACAATTTGACATGCACTCGGGACATTAATATTGATAACACGTTGTCAGTACGTTCACTATTAAAAATGCCAAACTTCATGATTCAATGTCAGATTTGACATCAGTACTGTCATATCTCAAAACTTAAGTAGTAACTAAGAAAGCGAACATGTGTTGTAGGCAACTGCGAAGCTATTGTCAGTCGGCGTTGTGTTACAACCACGTAAACATGTCCGCCATTAATGATGTTCCCTTCAAGTGTGAATTGCGGAGTGTGATTCGTTTTCTACAGGCTACGTTCACTATTAAAAATGTCAAACTTCATGATTCAATGTCAGATTTGACATCAGTACTGTCATATCTCAAAACTTAAGTATCGACACTCGTATTTTTAGATTATTCTGTAAAAATATTGTTTATTTATTTAATTATTTATAAAATTCTGTTTTTCGTGGCCGCTTTTGTTTTAATTTTCTTCCCTGAAGCCGTGATAAAATCCGTTCCCGAGATGTGGCCGATGGTCGTTCATAATAGCTTGCCTGGTACATATTTCGTTTCCATTTTTAATGTCCATTTAGATTTATTTATAGCAAGATACGAGTTTTCCTGATTTGATTCAATAACAACACACAGGCACTTATTCAGTCTGCGCATTCTATTCCTTAGTGTTCGAAAATTTCGAGGTCGCTGATTCACCCGAGAAGTATTTTTGGATAATACTGTAATACTGAATGTGTCAAAAACATTTTTTAACTATATCGCATCTACATATGTTTATAGTTCAATGTCAATGATTATTACCAAGTTAAATTTTTTATATTAACCAGTGATGTGCAATAAGCATTTTTGTTTACCTGAAAAACTTCTAATCTAGAATATCTCGTGAAGTTTTGCAACTTAATAAAACTTACCTTATAGAAATTTAATCGTTTTTTCAAAGTTCCTTTGATTTTATTGGCATCCGTATTGAAAATATTTATTGTTGGAACTGTTCCCACACAAGAAAAATATAAAACTTTACATTTTTAGATCTTTATTAAACTTTACAACTCCTCTTATTGTTTTCGCAATGTTTTAATTTTTAAAAATATTCAAAACAAGTTAAACATCAAATCTTCCAACTGTAGTCTATTTGAATTGATAAGAGAGTAATAAAATGATTAAGCATTCCTAAGTATAGCGACTGCGATAGATTTCTACCTGACGAGTGATTCGCAGTTGGAAATGAGGATGGCGCTACTCAAAGTTCGCTGTAGAATGTTTAACTACATTTACCAAGCAGCGATGCTCTTTGGCATTGTCTTGAGTTCGGGTCTCAAGCGCAAACTAGAGTTGTTAAACTGCTCTGATGAGACGTAATGACGTGGAAACTAGTCAATAGTTACAACTATTACAATTGCGAACCATTGGGGATGTTAATATCGACAAAAAGGTCTTCAGAGAAGTTGTGATTCAATATTCGTCGAAGAATTAGCCAGGAAAGTAATTGGTTTCTCCTTTGAAGAACAGCAGAATACATTTTGGAAATAATGAAATTTCGAGATTATTACAGAGATAAATAGTAGAAATCCTTTAGGGGTAGTTTTTTTTTTCAACCTCGGATTGCTTCGTGCAAGCGCTACACGGGTAGAAGAAAGCGAACATGTGTTGTAGGCAACTGCGAAGCTATTGTCAGTCGGCGTTGTGTTACAACCACGTAAACATGTCCACCATTAATGATGTTCCCTTCAAGTGTGAATTGCGGAGTGTGATTCGTTTTCTACAGGCGGAATGCATTAGTAGGGTAGAAATCCATCGGAAAATGAGTCGTGTGTGGGGAAAACTTCATGAGTGATGGTGTCGAAAGTTTAAGGATGGCCGTAATGATGTGCATGATGAAGACAGGGCCAAATCTGTCGTTTCAGATGACCTGGTTCAACGGGTTGATAAAATGGTTAAAGAACACTGCAAATTGACCATTGCTGCTTTGTCTACGGAATGTCCAGAAGTTTCAAGGACTGTTTTGTACACTACTTGAATTCATTGGCGACAAATTTTCTTAAAAAAGATATTGGGAATTTTGTTTACAGATATGACAAATGTCTAAATCTCCAACTAACCTAACCTAACTAATCTTTTGGTAATATAATTATGTTTTGTATGAACTTGTCTTTTATTTATAGCCTATTGGAGGATGAAAAAAAAACGACCCCCCCATATACATGTATATATACATGTATATGGGGGGGGTATATACATGTATATACATTTAAGACCGGGTCTGTTCTTTATAATGAATAAAATATTCAAAATATACAATTTCTTAACTAGCTATTACAATTATTTTATTTTACAAACATTCATTCATTCATTCATACTCGTAATTACACTAATAAAACTAAATTATATGGAAATGTGAACTCAAATATTATATACTAAAAGAAATACTTAATAGAACAGTACCTTAAGTGTTTGTTATGTTGTATTTTTAATTTTTTTTTAAATTGGAAATTGTTACGGCCTTGCAGAATAAACAGATACTCCGCTGTAGTTCCACTCCTGTTCTTTTCCTTTTCACAACTTCTTTATCTTGGAAATTGTCCCTTTGTGAGTATTCTCACTTATTTCACTTTATTTAATTGTTTTCACTAATTTCTTATTACTACAATTATACAATTATTAATTATCAATTCTTTGAATATTTTATGCCTTTTTTATCAAGATTTTAATTTTTTAAATTTCAATTCAAATTATTTTACTCTTTTTTTTTCTTGTCAACAACTTCTCTCGTTGTTGATTCGTTTCTTAATTGTTTTTTTTTTTAACCAATGATATTTATTTTAAAAGTTAGTTACTAAATTGTCATTTCTAAATTTTTAAATTATTGTGACTTTATTCAAATAATATTATTCTATAATTTCTTTGTTGTATTTATTTCATTCCTATGTTATTAATTTTATCATTGCAGTTGTCAAAATTTTTATATTTTATCATTTATAACCTTAAAATTTATGTTGGTATGTCACACAAATTTTTGAAGTTGGTGCTCCTGTTTTTATCTGTCAATTTATGGATTAAATTCTTTGATTATACAGGATTTGTCAAAATTAAATAATAATTTAGAATATAGTGTTGGCCAAAACTTAATATAAAGAATGTTATTTATTTTATTTTGATAAACTGCTCTAAGTAACCGAATAACAGAACTGAACTTATTGCTTTATTTATATCTTATTATTATTTAATAATTTATTTCATACCATATTCATACCATAACAATATATATATATATATATATATATATATATATATATATATATATCCCAAGAAAATTCTGAAAGTTCTAGAAAATAAAGAAAAAAAAACAAATAAATAAATAAACCTTCCTGGAAATTATTGAAAGAAAGCAATGTAAATAAGCCGCCTGCTATAATAAAAAGTGATACATGATAAACAAACATGAAAGGTGGCGCGTCCGCCGAATTTTGGAATTAAACTAAATCCAGGCAGGGCCGGCTCAAAGGCGTTCGTAACTCAAAGAGAATTCTTCGCAAAATAAAAATTTGCAACTAATGCGGATAGATGTGTAGTTATTTTCTATATTTATTGTTGAAACTTGATAAATATAGATGTTTTTTCAATTAAATAAGATATAATATGGCATAAATTATTACAACCCAATGGTTGTAAGTTGACTTACAACGCGTGGTCTAAGGCAGTCGATACGTTTTTGGTAATTGTAATTTACGTTTTTTTAATTTATTGGGAATTCTTTCGAGACAATATACATAACGGCGTGCTATTATATTTTTAGACACTTTAGATAATTGGTTTTGTCGGAGAATAAAAATATCACTAGGCACACAGTCAAAATCAAAGCTGAAAAGTAAGTACATTCGCATAACTGTCAGGTTATTGGAACACATAATGTTCTTGCCAATTTACGTGTCTAATCAGTGGCGTATCTGGCTTTCGACAATTTATTCATTAAAAATACGTAACTCGCATTATAAAAAGAAATAAAAAAAACATATTCAAAATTCTTTGACTAAATTTCTACAATTAAAAAAATTTACAAAACATAAACAGGGTGTTCCGGGAGTAGATGACGTGAAAATTATGCTGTGACATGAAAAAAACATTTCTCATACCCCTTGTTTCTGAATTATCGGTCTTCAAAGTTGCGAAATCAGAATTTATACTTAAGTATATTTTCTAAATTATAAATTTGAATATTATGAATTTTTAATGGATGATTATTTTATAGTGTGTTTGATGAAATAACCAATTCTAAACTACTATCTGAAGAGCCAGGGGCGGCTAATGCCCAATGGTTAATAATCCGTAGATTTTACAATTTTACAACCTGTATAATCTAAAGATAGCTAAAAGGTGCTCAGTGTTTAACTCGATGAAATTTATGGTTTAGGTTATATGTAGATTTTTCGCATCTTCGATCCGCCCTTCCTTTTTGGGGTATGTGACTCAATTTGAGCGAATCTTCAAATTACAAAAGAGATTAAAAATCCTTCCTTCCTTATTCATCTTTGAATCCGCTGGCAATTTCAGAAAGATTGTTGCACGGCTATCCACATACTCTATGTTCAGAATTAGTTAAGGGCTCAATACTTTACAATGCGAAAAAATGCACAATCACTTGCCAATTGCCAATCAAATTGATATCATCTTTTCCCGCATTTCGTAATAATTTGAGGGCATATTCACTGGAAAGTACCATGTTTTATTAAATTTATATTTTTATTATTTTATAATCGATAGTGTTTTAGATTAAGTCTTATATTATAATCAAATTTTTAATTATAATATTATATATAACACCAGTTTACAACATCGCAGGGGTTATACAGTATTTATTTTTGTTTTTATACCTAGAAATGAGAATTAGAACAAAATTTGTTGTGAAAGTACAGAAAATCCACTAGAGATCATTTATTAAAAAATATCAAAAATCAACTGTTTTAAAATGAAGTTAAGAAATTTGAAAATGAAATTTTTCACTTTTTCTGTCATATTCGGTAGAAGTTTCTCTTGGCCTTGGTAAGATCCCTTTAAATTTATATAGATGAGAATGTACTAAATGAATTTTTAGAGACATTTTACATCCCAAGATAAAAAAATTCGTGATCATGTCGGTGATCAGCTATCAGCTCTTCGTACTTTTCAGCTCTATGGTTTTCAAGAAAACCATGAAATATTGTCTTAAAACTGATTCAGGCTTTTTTTCTTCATTCTGAGTAATTCCAGAGGACCAGCTTTAATATCCGCCTTTGAGAGCTAGAGACTAAGTGCCTTTACAAATTGTTTAAAATTACCCAATTAAATATGCAATGGTGGCATTAATAAATTTTTAAATCGACAATTGCTTCCCGTTTAACATTTATTTTCCTATTTCATGCTCAGGCCAATCCTTTTGTAGATAGTGAACGGCATCATTTCCACTATCCCACAGGCATATATAACAGAAGTGTTTAGTATAACTACCTTGCATTCCTGTCAAAAAACACACCATTTTGAAATCACCAATAACTCCCCACTTGTATTCCATATAATTGCAGTTAATAGCTTTTTCATATTGTCATAATTTTCTTTGAGATGTACGGAATGTACTAATGGAATCAATGGAAATTTGTTTCCATTGTGTAGTCGAACAGTTTTCAGACTTTTAGTTGAACTGTCAACAAAAAGACGCCATTCAGATGTATGACATGGAACACCTATTTCTTCAAATGACATTTCACGTCATGTCAAAAACAGACGCCATCTTCCTTACTGAAGAAACAAGAAAATTCTTCATGAGGTTTTCTTTGAAGGGATACATGATACATGTGGAACCTATTTGTTTATTGGTAGATTAAAGTAAGCTTGATATGCTTATATTTTTACTTATATCATAGTTTCTTTCCCTCACTTTTATAAATTGGTCGCAAATACAACAAAACGAGTCAGTATCTGGTTTACAACTTCTTGTAGCCATTTTGTATAGATTGATACTGTAAAAAATGATATGAAAGTCGTTATTTTTCTATAATATTCGAACACCAACTGGCGATGCAAGAAACCTTTCTCACACGCCCAACAAACATTGTTAAATCACTGGAAGTGATATTTAGTGATATTTCTAATTTCTAATCACATTTATTTATTTTTTTGTATATTAATTAAGTTATGCACAAAATGTGTTGTAATTCCATATTATTTGTTGCTTCATATAATGTAGTTGTCGAAAAACATAAAATTTATAATCCCTACCCCCAGCGTCCTCTTTCGAGGACGCCTTTTTTGAACAAATTTGAGTTTCTAATGAAAAATCATCGATATTCGTTATATTCATTAAAATCGTTTGAAAAAAATTAAATATCTTGCGTTAGTTGGTTAATGGAAACATTGAAATGGCTGAAGGTACAAAATTTTTAAATTTAAGTCACTTTAAATATGCTCTAATTAACTTATATAGATTATAATATTATATCAGATAAAAGGTGGAATTTTAAGAAAGATAATTCTGAAAAACATCTTGTTAGAAAATATAATAAATGGTTGATGATATCAAATAAGCATTAAATCAAACTTCTAGCCAATTATTCTAAAAAAACTCAAAATTTGTAGTAAGTTGTGGAAAAAATTTATTAAAAAGTTCATAAAAACTTCAGAATTCTGTATTAATTTTATCTTTTACTGTATTTTCTGCTTCCTCGATTATAAATAGAGTTACTCAACCTGCAGAAATAATTTTCCTAATAACTAATCACATTTATTTATTTTTATCTAAATTAAATAAAGTTGTGCGCAAAATTTGTTGTAATTAAACATTATTTGTTGCTATAATGTAGTTGTCTGAAAACATAAAATTTATATTCCCATACCCCCAGCGTCCTTATTCGCGTATGCCTTTTTTGAATTTCTAATGAAAAATCAAGGATATTCGTAATTTTCATTAAAATCGTTTGAAAAAAATTAACTTGCGTGCGTTAATTGATTAATGGAAACTTTGAAATTTCTGAAGGTATGAAATTTTCTAATTTAAGTCACTTTAAATATGGTCCAATTATCTCCGAAGATGTAAGAAGGAGTTTTTCGAATAAAAATATATTATCAGATAAAAGGTAAAATTTAAAGAAAGATAATTCGGAAAAACATCTTGTTACAAAATATAATAGATGGTTGATAATATCAAATAAACATTATATCACACTTTTCCCCTATTATACTAAAAAAACTCAAAATTTGTAGTGAGTTGTAGGAAAAATTTATTAAAAAGTTCATAAAAACGTCAGAATTCTGTATTAATTTTATCTTTTACTGTATTTTCTGCTTCCTCGATTATAAATAGAGTTACTCAACCTGCAGAAATAATTTTCGTAAAAATCGTTATCTGTCAACTAAAAATTACATTTTCGAAAATGAAGTTTGTATTATTACACCTTGTATATGCAGAAAAAATAAATTACCTCTAATTTTTATCTCAAAAACGATCCCGTTAATAATGGCCAAGAAGATTAGTCTATTGATAAGACAGAAGTTATTCATCATAGAGCCGCTTATCAAATACGAAGTACTGGGTGAATGTACCTGCTTTTCCCCCACTTTCCCACATTGAAATCAGCTCCTTGCCCCCCAGCCAACCATAACCTAAAATAAGACTTGTTGAATGTATTTCTAGCCTACTCGATGCCCGTTTCAATACGACTCGCACCTAAAAAAGGGTCCAGACCCGGCTTGTAACGAGCGTCCGGATTGGAACAATTTCCCGACCAATCAGCGGAGGTTTTACATTTTAGGATACAGTGTCAGACATTTATATTTGTGGTAACTCAGGAAATATCGTCCAGATCGCCTTTCGAACGTAAGTGACTAGTGCGTTGGTTTTTTTTTTGTGTTTCCCAGCAGGTTGTGTGTGCCCCAATTTCTAAAGGATCTTTCTGTGCTATTATTTTGTGAAAGAAGTGATTTGTGGCCCGATTGTCATTTTAGTGTCATACTAGCAATTGGGTGATGTGAATTAGTTTTTCACTATGGATTTATAGAAAGTGGTTTGTGTAAAAAAAAACTGTAGAATAGACATTAACAAGTGCTAGTATGACATAGAATGTCAACATAAATCAGTAGATCTAACACAAATAGAAAGTTTGTCTTTAACATCTACCTGAAATGATAGTTTAAATATTCTCACTAGTAGATCCGTTGGGATTTACCTATAAAAATCTTTCCTTATCTAACAACCTTGTATGAATATGAATGAACATTTTTTTTATATAATAGTCAACAATAATTTTATCTAACATTGTCAACGATCAACTGCCGCTTTGGGTTTTGTATCCTATCCTTACGACCAATTAAAGTTTTTATCCATCATTTCTGATATAAATTTACATACTCATCATTGTTTTTCATATTAAGTAGATTTTACTTCATAATAAAAACAAATATTTGCTGAAATGATACCAATATACAAAAAAGGAAAACTTTACGTAACATTGTCAAGGATAAATCCCCACTTAAATCTATTTATTACGTCAGAGTAGACATCTTGATTTTTGTGTCATTCATATCAGTTTTTCTATTTCGTTTTTTTTGCAAACAAAACATGCATTTATAATAAATTAATAGAATTCAATTAGAAAAAGTAAAAAAAAAGTTTTTTCTTTACAATTTTTCATTCTTGTGGTTTCAAACAACAATTGGACGTAACGTAACATTTCTGTTGTGACTGTGTTGCCAAATAGTTAGACTTAATTCCGATTTATATTTAGCTGCGTATTCAAAACACTCTGCATTCACTGTTCTACATTCTTATTCTATTTTGGAAGCTCGCTAAATTTAGAAATAGAAATACATCTCCGACATGTGCTACGGATATCGATAGCTCATAACCTAATTCTTGTTATATTTGTTGAAATACCTATACGAGGGTGGGTCAATTAGAACAAAAGTTTTTGAATGGAAAATTATTCGACGTTTCTCTAATTATTATAAACCTGCTTAAATATGATTGAGATCAAAATAGTGAAATCTTTCAACCAAACTATTTCTTGGTATTTAGAAACAAGAAATAGTCATTCGGAATTAAATTAGAAGATTAAGGCCTATGAAGGAACTTTCTCTTGGTCAAATAAATTGACTTATGCGCTTTTCGATTTTTTTACCTCTTGTTCTATTTAGCGGTTGTCACTCGATGATGTTTATGATCGATCTCTTGCCCAAGTGATCATGATCAAAGTTGAAAACGTCACTATCGCTTTAAAAATCTCTCATGCTTACTATATCCAATCGGCCAATGTTTGCTTCAACTGGTCTTCCAGAGTGTTCGCCATTTTCCATGCCACCACGAAATTCAGCGAATCACTTTTTTACCATTAAAAATGATAGAGCTGAGGTTTCAGTAAGTGATAGAGCTGAGGTTTCAGTAAGTGATAGAGCATAGGTCCCATTGGTATCAGTAACTGATAGAGCATAGGTCCCATTGGTCTCAGTAATTGATAGAGCATAGGTCCCATTGATTTCAGTAATTGATAGAGCATAGGTCCCATTGGTTTGAGTAATTGATTGAGCAGAGGTCCCATTGGTTTTAGTTATTGATTGAGCAGATGTCCCATTGGTTTTAGTAATTGATAGAGCATAGGTCCCATTGGTTTTAGTTATTGATAGAGCAGTGGTCCCATTGGTTTTAGTGATTAATACAGTAGAGGTTTCATTGGTTTCAGTGATTGATAGAGCAGAGGTTTCATTGGTTTCAGTATTTGATACAGCAAAGGTCCTATTGGTTTTAATAATTGATACAATAGAGGTTTCATTGGTTTCAGTGACGGGTTTTCTTACTAAAATAATGATTAATAAGCACGCTGTTCCAGTGTTTTCTCAAAATTCGATATTTCCTACTATTAGTGCCTATAAAACACAAACTTAAGGTTTTAGGACACTGTAGAGGCTGAAAAGAATAATTGATTTTATTGTACATACCACTGAGTGCTCATAATAATGTTTTTAAATGATTTATTTGAAAATGGCGGATGTATAGCGAATTTTCGGTGGCGTCTCTTTTTTTCAGGGTCTTTCAGATGGACTAACAGCTCTTGTATTTTTTTTAATCATCATATTTTTTTCATAGAATTAATTTGATAATTAGGAGCAACAAGGAACAAAAAAAATGTCTTGAGTGGTGAAAACTCATATAGACAAAGGGATTAAAGTTCTTTCATTTCCTTAAAAGATTCACTTCAATATTTTTAAAATGAAAAATTTCAGCTCTTCTAAAATTCATTTCATCCATATGTATCTTGGATAGTTTCCAAATTTTGAGTTTGAATTTAAAAATAGTAACACACGTTTCCAGTTTCCATTCTAGTTCCATGTAATGATAGTAATGGTATTATAGTAGATATTTTGGCACACAAAACGCGATTGAATAAATCATTTTCCGAATGGTCCAACTTTATTCTATTATTACGAAATTTTGGATACATGCCAAGGTCGTTGAGGATTCTTTAGGAGTAAGACCAAAAATTTAGAACCAATCTCGTGATCAAAAAATGTTTGTGCTTCTAATGACGTTATCGATAATTAAATTGTCACATAGAAAAAGAAAATCTTACAAGTAATTCTGGTTTTATAACAAACATCCCATACTTTTACCTATATATATATATATATATATATATATATATATATATATATATATATATATATATATATATATATATGTATATACGAGGGTTATATTCGACTTATTCTCCCCCAAACAACTTTTTGCGGTGGAAATGCGGCTTTGCAGTACTTCATGGTGATTGAATTGGAAGAGCAACTGTCTTTTGCTTTTTAGATTATCATATAAGATTCATTTTGCCTTTCTGGTGATCAAGCGATCGAAATAACTGTGCTGTTAATGGAATACGTTACATATGATGAATTGGAGTTGATCTCCTTGGATAGATTATGGGAGAGCCAAAAAAAAAACTCCTAATCTACTGCAAATGTTCTTGGATAGTCTACCGCGTTAGGTTAGGTTAGGTTAGGTTTCGATTCTATCTGTATCTTCAGTATGTCGTTGCCTAATGTTGCAAAGATCAAAATTATCAAATTTGAAATTAGTAAACCATCTTTAGCATTTATTATGTCCTTGAATACACAATGGATATGTTTTTGGTTATACAAATTGCAAAAAAAGTTTAATAATAATTATCAAGAAAATAAAAAGTCTTTGAACCATTATTTTCGTGTTCCTCAATATTTGTATTAATAGTAATAATAATATACGAGGGTGAATAAAAAAATATGGTGCATTATTAACAATAAAGTAAAGTCAAATGAAGAAGACTTTCATCCGTTCTGTGTTGGCCATCTTAATATCTTAATATTTTTATCACACCTCGTACTATTCAGCTTATCTATTAAACAAAATTCACTTTTCTTTTAATGCTCGTATTTTTTTTTTATTTTGCTTTGTGTACTTTAGCTCAATAATTTAAAATTTTTTCACTGTAGTATAATTTTTGGTTTCAGGAAGGCACTAGGGCTGCTTCACGTGTCTCGATAGCCCCTACAAAGTCCGTACACCATGCCTAAAGTACAAAAACAAGAGGGGGAGGATCCCGATCCAACTCCATATTTATTCGTTTCACTTGAGCAAAAACGTATCGATCAAACGAAGCCCTATGATGCCAAAAAAGCTTGCTGGGTACCGGACGAAAAAGAAGGTTTTCTACTTGGTGAAATTAAGGGAACCAAAGGTGATCTCGTCACCGTTGGTCTTCCAGGAGGAGAGGTAACTACCATTTTACTGAATTTTTGAGAAAAATACATAAAAACAGTTGTTTAAATTTGAAATTGAATAACTGGAACGCTATCAAATCTTCTTTAAAAAGACTTGAAGAAAAATCAAAATATTTTGATAAAGACTTGACTTAAAGAAAAGTCGAAATATTTTGATAAAGACATAAAGAAAAGTCGAAATATTTGATAAAGACTTAAAGAAAAGTCGAAATATTTTGATAAAGACTTAAAGAAAAGTCAAACATTTAGATCCCTTAATATATCAAAACGTCTAAAAAAATAAGAAATTTAAGAAATAATATTTATAATATATAATAATAAAAATAGTTTTTTGAGTGGTGAGGTGCTTTATAAAAAAGTGACTATTTCGTCATCAGAATTAATCAACGAAAATTATATAATTAAAACCAATATATTATTATTTGTAATACCAACGTTACATAGACCAATTAGTCTACAACTATTTTAGTCTAAAGTACTTAGAAAATTGATCACAAAAAGAATAATGCCCATACTCTCGATGTGTCGCAGGCTTTTGACAAAGTATAGCATGCAAGCTTACTCTACAAACTAAAAGCTAACATTCCTCAAGATCTTTACCTGATACTTAAGTCTTGTACAACTGACAAGTACTTCCGTGTTAGTTAACAAGATGAATATCCATCGCTACATCCTGGTGTACTACATGAACATAATCCAATCTATACTAATTAGATTAGTATAATCTATGTAAACCATAAGCAGGTGGTTTACATCGAGATCTAGGGCTTACGTGGAAAAAACACATATGGACCAAAAGAAAACAACTCGGTTTAAAACTCCGCGACATGTGTTGGTTAATAGTAAGGCAATCTAAACTAGTCTAAGTAATAAACTCTTATTTGATAAAGTAATCATCAAGATGATTTGGTGCTATGGACACTGCATGTATAGGTATAGATGTATTGGGAAGGTTTCAATTTAAATTAGTAAGACATATTGTTAATGCTCTTTGGTGTGTGCCTAACGATGTGATACATACGTAGGGTACTAAAAAAGTTCCTACAGTCAAAGAAGACTTATGTAAACAAGCTGGAACTACACCATAACCATCTGGTGGTTAATCTACTGGACAATATGGATAAATCCGTGCAAAAACAATTGACTCAGTTTAAGTAAATGTCGAACTAGATAATAATATTGTAAATATGATCCCTAGCTTACAGTAGAAAGAAACAGTAATTAATGTTTGTATTCAAATCATATTTTGCTTAAAGTTAATTGGTCTAGCTATTTCAAATAATTATTTAGAAGATTGTTATGGATATCTAACATCTTTTTTGCCAAAAATAGGAAAAGCAATTCAAAAAGGAGAATGTGCACCAAGTGAACCCTCCAAAATACGAAAAAGTCGAAGACATGGCCGATTTAACGTACCTAAATGATGCTTCAGTTTTACATAATTTAAAACAACGTTACTACGCCAAACTTATTTACGTAAGTATTCACGAACCTTATCTAATATTATTTTTATGTTAAAATAGGAAAAGAGCTTCAAAAAGGATCAAGTTACCCAGGTCAATCCTCCAAAATACGAAAAATGTGAGGATATGTCAAACTTGACATATCTCAACGATGCCTCAGTATTGCATAACTTAAAACAACGTTATTATGCTCAACTTATTTATGTAAGTTAGAATGGGTGACCATTATGTTGTATCGAACAAGTACTTGCATGGTCAACTGGATTTTACTCTTGGATAAACACGGTCTTTAAACCGCCAGAGTAAAAACAATTGGACGCTCTACTGGGGTCTAAAATACTTCTCCCAGTTCGACAAGGACCGAAGAATTTGGGTTTTCATCACATTTGAATGTACAAAGTTATTCATTATAAATTATCTTCCCATTATCATCACTATTATTGCTAATAAAAAAATATTTCTTTCAATTTCTCAGGTATTAAGTATTATTATGTAAGTTTACTAGTATTTCGCCACCATCTTCTTCATTTAGTTAATCTATTCGTTTCTTGGTATCGCTCTCCGTCTATTGATATTTTTGTTGTTGTTTTTTTAGTTTTCCAAAGTGTATTATTGCTACGAATCTTGCACGCTAATGAACTCAAAATAATGAATTTAAAAATAGTTCTAGACCTTGTTTTATCTATTAAATTCAACTATCTCTTGCTCTTTCTTATTCATCTTTGTATATTTTTCACGCTTCTTTATTCATATTTCCTTTATTTAGTCATTTATTTTTGAGTCTCTTCTTTTTAGCCACCAATATTTTCTCGTATATGTTTTCATTCTTATAAACCGTACATACCCAATTCCTTGTTATATTTTCTATTTTTGAATTCTCATTTTTGTCTTAAAAAATTTCCGGAATTGGTCCAAGTCTCCGCAAGTTTTGGGAGATTTATCGTCAACGTTCCATGTTTTCGTTTGATTGCAATCCTTTTCTTCTTGTTCTTTGTTTTTGTCATTAACATATTTCTTCATCATCAGGTTGTTATTTCTCATGTATACGTTTTTCTCGTTTCCTTTCCTGCTGATCAGAATTGTTCAAAGTCTTCGCAAGTTTTAGGGGATTTATCGTCAACGTTCCATGTTTTCGTTTGATTGCAATCCTTTTCTTCTTGTTCTTTGTTTTTGTCATTAACATATTTCTTCATCATCAGGTTGTTATTTCTCATGTATACGTTTTTCTCGTTTCCTTTCCTGCTGATCAGAATTGTTCAAAGTCTTCGCAAGTTTTAGGGGATTTATCGTCAACGTTCCATGTTTTCGTTTGATTGCAATCCTTTTCTTCTTGTTCTTTGTTTTTGTCATTAACATATTTCTTCATCATCAGGTTGTTATTTCTTATGTATACGTTTCTCTCGTTTCCTTTCCTGTTGATCAGATTCTGTCTAGTACCAGAATTTCCTGTCTCCTGATCTCTTTTCCAGTTATCGGTGCTGTCACGTAAACGTTATCGTCTATGACCACCGAATCGATTCTTTCACCGACAGCCACAAGAGGTGATTTTTCTGATATTTAACTGTCCAAACATATCTAGGATCAAACAACTTCTATTAAATTTTTTTCTCATTAGACAATAATAACAAGACGTAATTTATAATGGTTAACAGAGTACATATTTCTTTTTTCATTTATACAATTCATTTAGGGTACTAAAACGAAAATTTTCCTCACAATAACTTTTAAAAAATGTAAAAAATTGGTTAGATTTAGTACTAAATGAACTGTATATAAGAAATATATATTAGTAGATCTACTGATATATATATATATATATATATATATATATATATATATATATATATATATATATATATATATATATTTAATACTAAATTTTTTGTTTCCATTGGCGTATCACTGATTCCAGAACCGAATGTGATACTGCTACTTTTTTCTTCATTTTTTCTTTTCATCTTAACAATATCGAATTCAGACGAAACTGATGATGAACATCGACGTCTGCAATTTCAGATTACATTGTTTTTGATTAAGTAAATAACAATTTATCTGAAAATATGTGTTTCCAGCAAAAATCGTTATTATAGTTCCTCAAATATCAATTGCAGAATATAAAAACCCGACAATTTTGTTTGATCTACCATAGGCGTAAATACCTCATTTTATAAATTTATTATTCTTATAAATATAAATAGACGAGTAAAATGTACCTGCCTGTAAGGTAGTTTGATTTAAACAGGATACCAGATTTGAACTGACCCCTTTTTTTTCTGGAAAACAAAATTTCAAAGCAAAAACACCATATTTCTATTAATTTGAAGAAATTTATAAATTTAATTAATTTCACAATACCACTGCTTATCGCGGACTTTTTGGCTACAATATCTAGAAGACATTTTGTACATACGCCTTCCGACAGCTTCGACAAATAGAAAAGAATTTCTGTTTACCTTTCGATGTTTTCATTGGTAAATAGTGGTGATGACGAGTCCGCGTGGACTGACGATTTGTTAGAGTACGTATTTATGAAATATTGATTCTTCCTGCAATTGATATTGGAAGATCTATACAACTGTACTGAACTGTATGAAAAAAGATCGTAAACATCCGACGTACAGTTTAGTCACCAATTAAACTGTATTTTCATTCAGTGTGATTTTTTGTTTATATATTTTGAAAATGAATAAATACTTTATCAATATTAATTGATATATATATATATATATATATATATATATATATATGTATATATATATATATATATATATATTCATTTTCTTATTGGGAACGTAGCAATGAAACACCAAAGTGGACTAACTTTAATATATTTACCGAGCTTTCGAATACTTAAGTATTCATCGTCTAGGAAATGATTAATCAAGATTTTCGGTGGATTTGTAATTGTATTAATTTTAAATTCATTGGTTTCAAAATTCAATATTTAAAAATTGATTATATTAAAAATATATTTTTTTATATATTTGCCATAAAAACTTACAATTTGAATATTGAATTTTGAAACGTATGAATTTAAAATTTTTACAAGAATCAATACGATTCAAAACCACCGAAAATCTTAATTATTAATTATTTCCCCCAGACGATGACTACATAACTATTCGAAAGCTCCGTCAATATATTAAAGTTAGTCCACTTTGGTGTTTAATTGCCACGTTCCCAATAAGTAAAAACTTATTCATATATATAAATATGTATTAGTATTCATTTTTGAAATTATTTAAAGAAGTTAGTACAATATATTATTTATATTAAATATATACTTTTCAGACTTACTCAGGTTTGTTCTGTGTTGCTATTAACCCTTACAAACGTTTTCCCGTATATACCAACCGTTGTGCCAAGTTGTACCGTGGTAAGAGGCGTAATGAAGTACCACCACATATTTTCGCCATTTCCGACGGTGCCTACGTCAACATGTTGACCAGTAAGTTGTTTATAAGAATATTTAAACATTGAAGACCTGAAGGAAATGTCATTGAAATAGCGTACAAATTAAAAAACAGATTTGCACAACTTTTCAGTCATTGTCATTTTTATCAATAGTAAGTTGGTATTTACGAAAAAATTTTCATAAAACCATAATTATTGATCCTTTAAGTCCAAGGTATGCTTGAGATCTTCAGGGGAGTTTCTTTTTTCTTCTGAAGACTACCAAACAAAAGCGCAAAAATATTTGATAATAAATAATTGAATAGAAGGAAAAATTAGTTAGTAACTAATCAGAGCTACATTCTTTTCAATCTTCTGGGCGCGAATTAAGCTCCGACACATATTTCCATTCAAATTAAGGTCTTCCCATGCTGTTTCAAAGGCTTCCCATATCTCTTTTTCATTTCTGAAACGAAAATTCCTTTTGTAAATTTTTTTTACCAACCACCTTCATGGATTTTCAATGGGATTTATATCAGGACAATTCGCCGGCAACGGTAAAATTTCAATATTGTTTTGTCGAAACCATTGTTGAATTCTAAGAACAGTGTGAACGGGATAATTATCATTTTGGTAAATAAAATTGTAAAAGCCCAAAAATTTTCTGAAATTTTGATTTATTACAAATATTGCTTTTAAAATCTGGAATTTGGAGGTCTGTAAACGCGGATACGTCCTTCATTGCACGACTGGATTGTTCTTAATCTGTAAAGACAATCCGTTTCTAAAAGAACAGATCACGATAAACATAATTAAGTGTAAACAAAACTCTGGATTGCTTGCACTCATTTAAAACAAATGATTTCTTAGCACTTTCTCAGTTTATTAAATCCGAAGCTTTAATTCGTCTACGTAGAGCGGGACCCTGGAAAGTTTGTTGCTTATGCAGCACTAGCACCCGATTCCAAGGGATGATCTCTTTAAAAATAAACAATTACAATATCTTGTGAGTTATTTAAAATTTTCCTTCCTCCAGACTCAATCTTTCGGTGCAAAGTGTCGTTCCCATCGCTTTTTCACTCTGACTGCGATACTCGCATTGAGACCTAGATGAATTGCCATTTTCTGATAGATCAGCCATCTTCAAATTTGGTAATAAATTCCAGTTAACTGGAGGCATTGAGTACCGTTTTATTGACAATGACAGTGACATTAGATAGGAATACCAGCTTACGCAGGCAAAATGTCACTGTATGCTTTTTCAATGAACAGAATGTTAAACCATTCCGAATTTCGAGCTAATAATGATTTTCCTTCTGCAACTGATCTAATTTAATTCTCCCTTTAATATGGTGGGTCAAATAGAATTGAGACAATCAAACAGCTCATTGTATTCTAACCTAACATTCAATTTTCAATACAAACGTGATATAAAAATAGATAATAATGGAGAGAGAAATTTCTCAATTCATCTGATTTGAGTATTATTAAACGGGACGTAGAAATTAATAAGCTACACCTAAATAAGTTCAAATTTTTTGAGATTTAATGCTAAAATAATGCAATGCAGATTAAAAGTTGCCGCTTCAACAGACGAGTTTTAGCGTGAAAGGAAATATCAAATTTTTGAGCACGACTGAATAAATGAACTCACCACATTGAGCGATGAATAACAAGGATTCAGATCTTGTACAGATGCGATGTTTTTCCTGCGACAAATAACTGAAAAATCCTTCGAATATAACAAACAGGCGTTCATGTGTTTTATAAACCTGTAAAAGGCGTTTGACCGAATACAACTGGTACACCTTCTATACAACAGGCAAATCCCATACAACATTATAAAAACCATCGAAAGCATTTACCATAGAAACAAGATACGGGCCAAAATCAATTGTATAACTACCGAAGAAATTCTTGAAAACAATGGTAATCGACAAGGAGATTTTCTTAGCCCCGTATTGTTGAAGATGACCTACGAAGATTACTATTCAAATTCAACACAATGGCAAAGAGTTTGAAAATGAAGATATCTGCAGCAAAACCGAAGTGCAAACTAGTTGTTGATGATGAAATTATACAACAAGAGATGAAATTTAAATATCTAGACATAGAAATATCAGGATACGGTGATATCGAAGAAACCAAGCGGCAAAAGCAGCACGAACTTCAGATCAGACACATCGAATACAAAGAGAATATTATAAAGTCTTATATCAAAGCGATCAAGACATTTATAGTGATTTAGGTCATGTACATTGATCACGCTGTTCATCAGATCAAGACCCACCATGTTTGATCGAATGCGATGTAAAAAATAACTTTAAATGTTTCTCAAGCTTAACGTTGGCTTTTTATGATATTTTTACTATTTCAACCAAGAAAATATAATTTTTTTCTTACTTTACAGATCACGAAAATCAATCTATGTTGATTACGTAAGTACTAAATTCAATATTAAGTAATTCACAAAATCATCAAACATACAGTCTTCATTTTTGATAAAAAAACACGCCAATGTATTTAATTCTGCGTCTTTTGATGTTTGTCTTCTTCTGCATTATAAAAAACTATCTAAGAATCATAAAAATTGATAAAAATCGAAAAGAAATTAATTTTAGTATCAAATTTTGAATTAACTGATAACTTTAACTTACAAGACATGTTCAAAATATGTCCAGTGCACTACCTGACATAGACCAACAGAGTTTTATATCGTCTGTTGACTTAAACGAGTCATTCATGTTTAAATCGAGGAGAATAAGATGAGGTGATCTAGGTGGCCACTTCATTAATCTTTCAATCCTCCTTCCTTCAAATGGATTATTCAAAATCCTTTAAGAGTATAATATGGTGATGAAACATTTTTTTGGAAATTCGTGTTTGGAAAATTTACTTGAATATGAATTCAAAATTTAACAAAGGGGTGGTTCTTGAGGGTAGACAGGGTATAAACAAATGAAAATTACATCAAGTAGAGACAAGAAACTTTAATACCAAAAAGAATGTAAAATCTAAAAGTTAGCAGTCATTAGATTTATCTTTATTTCAAAGGGGTGGTTTTTAAGGGTTGAATAATAAAAATCAAAAACCAATTAAATTTTAATAAAATGCTATGAATTTTTCACAGTAAAAATGAAATTGCAATATGTATTTTAAATCGTTAAAAAATTTTTTACTACATTAGTTTCATCAGAAGGGTAGTTTTTAAAGATTTTCAAGGGTTGACATTTCAAAATATATAAATTTTCTACTATACAATATGTTAAAATATTTATGCTGCATAAACGAAAAACATTTCAATTGAATAAAAGTAGGAAAAACAATAATATTTGTATTTTTCGATAAGGGGTTGTTTATACCCCTTAAAAACAATTTGCACACCTTGCGACCGTGTTGATCTTAAGATATGGAGGGTAAGATGAGCTAATTCTAAAATTTCAGTAAAATCGGAGCTGCATTAAAGAATTCGGAGGTTTAACACCACCTGCACTATAATATTTTGACAATTTCTATTGTAGTTGCGTGAGGGTTGTTTTCTAATGACTGCAATTTTTCATCGTGGATTTTTGTTGGTTCAGAAGAGTTTGAAGCATCCTCCATGTTTCCTATTTTAGTAAATTTTGTGACAGTTATGCTTACTTGCTTCTAGCAATTAGAGGTCTTTCGAAATATTGATTCTCTGTCTTTTAAAACCATAATAATAAAATTAGTATGACATTAATCGTAAGACTGAACCTGGAAAACGTTTTCCTATTAAAAAAAAGTTAGTTCAAGTTTTTATCACTTCAAGTATCAAATTTTTTTGCAAAAATTTTAAATTAAGTTCAGTTAATTCTCGCAGTTTTTTCTAATGTGATTTCGTGTATCATAAATCGATTATTATAAGAAAAAAAATTTGAAATTATTGTTCTTTCCCATAGTGGTGAATCTGGTGCCGGTAAGACTGAAAACACGAAGAAGGTAATTGCGTACTTCGCTACCGTTGGTGCGTCAACCAAAAAAGAAACTGACAGCAGTAAGGGAAGCTTGGAAGATCAAGTCGTACAAACTAACCCTGTTCTTGAAGCATTCGGTAACGCCAAAACAGTGCGTAACGATAACTCTTCTCGTTTCGTAAGTTTCTACAATTTTATCGACGTTTCATCCTTCTACATCTTTTCTTAATTTCTTAGGGTAAATTTATCCGTATTCACTTCGGTCCAACTGGTAAACTTGCCGGTGCTGATATTGAAACTTGTAAGTTTTACAAAATTTAAATTCGATTTTATTTTACGTTGAATCGTTTCCAGATCTGTTGGAAAAAGCTCGTGTAATCTCTCAACAGCCTTTGGAGAGATCCTACCACATTTTCTACCAAATTATGTCTGGATCCGTTAAAGGCGTCAAAGGTAAATTCTTTATAAGCATAAAATTATTTATTTCCAATTAAAATATTTTTATTATAATTTTACGATTTATTCCTTATATAAAACTTAACGAATTGTTGCTTAATTTTTCAAATTCATATTCTTAAATGTTAAATTAGTCAAATTATTCGTATTATCATTAAAAAATTATCATTTAATCGCGTATCTATATCAATTTTGATCGTGGTTGATGATGATTTGAGTTTTTTTATCGAGTCCTAATTCTTTCACATTTACTAATGGAAGGTATAACTTAATAAACCTTGAATATAGCTCTTGATTTATGGTAAAAAACGATTATCCTCTTCGTCGATAACATGTTTTTAATATTATTTTCTAGTATACAAGTTATTTCCAATGAATCACCGTGATTTTTTTTGAAATTATTTGAAAAATGCTGATTATTTTCCATGTAATACTCCCTCTACTGTGAGTGAAATTATTGTAGTGAAAGATCTTCTTCATATAATGCCCCAGAAAACCTTCAAAAGGTTTCAAAATTTCGAATTAACATAAATACTCCTTGACGAACATAATTATTCAGTTGCAGACTTACATTTTGTCTTATTACAAATATCAGGGTTTTTGATATATACTTAACTGTGAATTCACTTCTAGCATGATAATCAAAGATTTTTTCGTTTAATGCTGTTTTCGTGCGCACTGATTGGGATAAATCATTTAAACTTTAGTTTAGTTCAATTTTTTGTTACCTGATTTCGGTTAAGATATACATTATTAGCGAGATTGACTTAATACTTACTTACACATATATACAACTTAATAAACTCAAATTTAAAAGTTGTCATATCTATCTTAATGTATTTTGTCAAGTTCAACAGGTATATTACATTTTTTCAAAATATTGCAATTAGACATAGGGGGATAGATTAATTGAGCTAATTTTTTTTGTTATATAGCTCATTTTTAAGCATTTCCAACCCAAAATCAACTTCGTCTTTGAAATAATTTACTCAGTCGTCCCTCAGCATTTGACGTTGTTTTTTCGTCAAAGCAGGGCAATGCAAAAACGTTGCTCGATCGTCTCCTCTACTTCTTCACTGTTTGCAATAGTTCTATCCATCCCTGAAGTTTGTGCCAACAGTATAATGTCCAGTGATCTAGTGGTCTTCTGAATTAAGCGTTTCTTATTATCTTCTTTGTTTCCTCTTCATTGATGCTTCGCCAAATCTCTCTGCATCTTGTGCAATCACTTATCTTCAACGATACCCAATTTTAGTGATAAATATCATATATCAACAATTACTTCAGCAAATTCATCAAAACTATCTGATTTGGAGTTCCTATCCACTTCATAGCTTCCAGGTACCTAGTAGAGGCTTACTTTGGTGTCAAGAATCCAGAAGAGTGCCTCTCTGACAGCTCATTATCACCTTTTGATGCTTCCTGGATATCTGTGTGGATTATTGAGTTTTTTCTTGATTCCTCACTTTCCTTTAACAGTATAGTAACCTTCTGTATTGCCTAAATTTCCGCTTGAACTATAAAATTCAGTTTTCTGGATGTTCATTTCCCTTACATTTTGTTCCAGTTTAGTTGCCGAGCCACCCGTGAAGTTTGAGATTTATTCCTTCTTTTCTTGTAGCTGTGTCCATTTTTATAATTTTCTTGATTGAAATATTCAGCATTTTAGGAAGAAAAAAGTATAATGTGTGTTTACTTTGAGATAATAAAGTTTATTTTCAGAAAAAATTAGTAACACAAACCATATGTACAACATACTATGTACATCTACACAACTGTTTGTCTTTTTAATATTCCCAAGTGTATTGTCTAATGAAACCATCCACACTAAACTCGTTTGTTAGTTTATATGTAAAATCCCTTTGTTCTTTTCGTATACAGATTCTTGTTTATTGTCTAATGACATCTACCAGTATCACTACGTATCCCAAGGAAAAATTACTGTACCAAATATGGATGATGGTGAAGAATTTCAGTTGACAGACGTAAGTGGGTGAAAAAAAAAAAACAAAGCGGGTGTATACAAGTATAAATTGAAGTTTTGAACATCAATTACAATATTAATTTGTAAGATTTATTCAAAACTTTGATTGTGAACATGCACTCTATGTTTTTTACGGTAAACTTAGACACCCACTGAACAAAAGTGTCTTGGGAATCCACTTTCTATAAACAAATATGCTTGGTTTTAAATTTCTGTAGTTATTTCTTTGGGACCTACGAACTAAATCAATGCAACGAATTTAAAAATTAATTAATATGGATATTTTAGTATGAACTTCATATTTTCGTTACATGGAATTCGCATATAAATTATTTATTATACAAGATAATGGTTTTCATTTCAGAGATAAACGAAATTTATTATTCACTCGATCTATTATAAAATAAAATTGCCAAATCTCGGTATTTTGTGTTAGTGATATAGAAAATTATTGAAAATAGTGACTTTGATCTACATGCAAAAGTTTTTCTTTTTTAATTGATAGTTATTGTTGCTTGAGAAGTAATAATTGTCAATGAATAATTATTTTAATATAACGAGATGTTTTATTTTAAGGTGTAAACTTCTTTCGTGGATAGCCAGAGTAAATTCAAAAAAAAACTTTTTCAAAATGATCTTTATTTTTATTGTGTTTACATATGTCTGACCAAAGTCTCGATCAGTGTTACTAACATAACCTCTCAAGATTCCGTTTCTAGAACGCGAAATTCGAATTAAAATATAAAAATGCTTACAATGGAAAACATAATATACAATATCAAAAGTCAATATGAATTCTGTAGCTTTGCTTTTCTTATTCGATTTATATACAACTTTTTTTGCTAAATTTCATTTAAAGATAAACATCAAATCATCAAAATTAATTGATAATGTAGAGGCTTTATTGCGTTCAGAAATGTGTATCGAAATAATTATCAAAAATTATCAAAAAATGTACCATATGCATTCAAATTAACTAAAAAAAAATATTACCATAATTACTCCCAATTAATTTTCTATTTGCATTTTTCGATTCCTTTAAAATACTTTACTTTCATGTGAACATACTGTTCACACTACAACTACACTGGCACGCGTTTCGATAACCAAGAAATCATCTTCAGAAACTTCAGAGACTGAAACTTTGATTTATATCTTTGAAAGTATCGAAACGAGCGTTGAGTGAGTTTTGGTGTTGTTGTTGTAGGGTGAACAGTGTGTTTAATATGAATATCACCAGCGATTCCAAAAATTTTCAACTTTCACTTTGCCTCGTTGTTTGTAAATCCACAAACTTGGATCTGAATTTTAAGGTACTTAAATAACTCAAATCGATTTCAAATTTGGAAACACTTACTTAAAACGAATGTGATTTTTGTTCCAGATATTCTATCTTGATTAAACACAACAATTAATCAAATAATTTCTACGTTGAAATGATATTTTTTGCATAATATTAAGCCTCACACATTTGATATTCGATATATATGTTTAATATTAGTTTTACTTGGCGGTGATTTTATTTATTTAACTTATCGAAAGAAAACAATGCAGAAAATGGAATACAATTTTCTAAAATCTGATATTAAACATTTACTTTATGAAAATAATAATTCTAATAATTTCCAATTAAATGAAGATTATGTATCATCCATTATCCACAATTTTGCAGTAAAGTCTATTATCCAAAAACTTATTTTGCGTTGGGGATGATCAAATATTGCTAATTCACAACCTAATACAAAAAAAAAACTTTCAAATAATCTTATACTTGATTTAATTCAAAATTGAATATCAAAATAGGAAAAATTGGAAAAAATTTCGTTTATATACGCATGTAGATCAAAATTTGCTTCATATCTGTGTTTTAACTGAGAATTGAAAGCCGAAAGTTCGATAAAATGAATATTAAGTAATTTTTAAATTCCCTTCAGACATCCATGCGTTGATCCTAAATGTAGTTTTAAGTAGTTATTCAAAGGAGAATGATTTATAAGCACAATAAGATTGGAAACATGGACGAAATTGAAATAAAAAAGTATGTAAATTTTTTTCAACGAATACTACAGTTGAAAAACCTCAATATCAGTTAAGAAACGTTGTTGGTTATATAGAAAACTACTTTAATCTCGGAATATATTTGGAAAATATAGTATATCTTTTTATTTATCAGATATTTAATGAAAAAGTCGTTTTGGCAACATCTAATTAACGGATACGTTCTAATTAATGTTCAAAGTAATGTCATCCATTACCTCTGAAATCTTCGTTCCACTAAAACTTGAATGGTCACGGATGCTGTAGATGGCGCGCACATCTTGAGCGCTGTTGGCTCAAAATGATGTCCTTTGAAACATACAGTTTAGAATGAATATTTCTTATGCACAGGGCTAAATATAGAACTGTATCAATCCACACAACATTTGTCCATGAAAAAACGCAAAATTTCAATTTTCTTTTCATCTGCTGTCACCTCAAAACGTACACATTCCTTTTCAAAAAAATCAATCCACTGATTTGCATTCATACTCTTACTTATAAATTTTTCTAGTACAAATTTATCTGCAATATGTTTTAAGTTTTGTTGTCTACCTTCTTGTGTATTCGCTATAATTTTTTCCATCATTTTCTCCAAAGAAACTGTTTCCTTCTGATGTGCAGTTGAAATCTGGCAAATTTTACGACATATGCACTACATAAGTGATATTAATAAACTATTTTATATTACATAACTAAATCTCACCTAAAAAACAATGAAACGACATTTAATATTTATTTCTTCAGCTCTTTCTTGAATAAGTTATATTTCTTGACCTACATTAATTAACCTCTATTATCTTTATGGAAGGTAGAGGTAAGGAGAACCATCACTGTGCTACAGAAAGTGTCCATCAAATCCTGTACGTTAGGGAGGCGCTACTATAGCAAGAGTGTAAATCGATATTTGACACTTCATAATTACTTGCAAATAGTCTTACAAATTCACAATAATTAATCGACATTCAGCGTTATCTCACAGTAACTTTTCTAGGTTATGTTTACAAAATTATTTTGGGCTACGTGAATAGTTTAGATTTTGTATACCAATATTTTCTAGCATTGCATACTTCAATCTACATAAAATAATTAAGTTCATATGATATCTCGTCCGAAAGGAGTGCCAATCTGGTCAAATTTTGAATTATAATTTACCATCTACAAGAGGACAGTTTTTAAGTTAAGCCCCCATATGATATGGTCTTCCTTATCTCTACCCTCCATAATTATCTTATTCTAATCAATCAAAATTGACAATTGTGACAGTGAGATTCGTGACATCCATGACAGATCTATCATAGACGTCATAACCCGCAGATAAATAAAGTAAACCATTAAAATCAAAGAAATACTATTTATTTACATTCATTTAACGAAGAATCTTTTCGTTTTTAATAAAACTGACTTTCATCGTAATGACGTAACTTGTTGCTTAGATATTGACAAATTGTTACTATCTTTTCATAATATCTCACTCAAAGTTTGGAGGGTTGAAACAATATGTGTATATAAAAAGTGTCGTCGATGTCTTCAATGTAAGTTGTTGAGAAAACACATTCACAGTAAACCCTACACCAGCGCCATTCTGAGAAGTCTGTAAACTGTTATATGACACTGCTGGATACTTTTTCAACTTTCCTCCCAAATTAGATACTTTTCCTTCTCTTCGCCCTCAATATAAATAAACAATAAGAGGTTACAAGCAGTTATGTCATTTATGACGACGAATATTCGATCTGAATGACCACGGGCCTTAACCGGAATGGTATAACCTTAGCGGGCGTTAAATGGTACTCATTCTATATAGTTATGACAGAATTTATAAAAATTGATGTTGAAATAAATTTATTCCCAAAAAAATTTGTAAATAAACGAGGTAATGTTTTATAAAATATTCCATTATCCAATCTTCGTGGGCAAATAATCTTCTCCTTTGATATTGATAGCGATCTTGAAATAATAAGTCACTATGAGACAAGACTTATACTTTTCCCTTTTTTAATCCCTTAGAACAATGTTTATTATCAAATAACATAAACGAATACAACTTCGTCGCACAAGGAAAAACTACAATTCCTAATGTAGATGATGGCGAAGAAATGAGAATTACTGATGTAAGTGCCTTCTAACAGGACACTCCAACTATTTGTTTTAATCTAATCGTTTGTGTAATCGACCTAGACTTCGGATCCTTCGTTCTACGAAACGAATGAAAGGTTCCGATCCTTTTTACTCTATTTATTTAGATGTTTTAACTTTCCTTTTTTGTTTGAACTCACAAATTTCGTCAGGTAAGAGCGATGCCTAGACCACATCAACAATGATTATTTTATTTAATTATAGAAATATGTATGTTGACCAATAGAATATCGGATTATCCTTATATAAATCAAGGAAAAACCAGGATTACTGGTGTCAACGACAGTGAGGATGCGCTGGTAACGGACGTAAGCAGATTGAATTTGATCCCTGATTTCGGGGAGCGCGCAATGTGCTACAAAATTTTTTTATTTGGGTACACATTGGCATATTATGTCTGGGCATGGCTCGCTCCCTGATATTGCAAACTAAATACTCTTGTGACCTTTTATTATTAAAATAACTCTTATATTATATATAAAGAAATGGTTGTTTAATAATGAAGGTCTACAAAGATACATCATTCACAATACATAACCGCTGTATATATTTTGCATATTTATATATTGGACATCTTCCATAAAAGGTATTGAGAGCTTAATTCTAGTTCTTATAAGATTATTTTGAAGTAGGTAATTGAATGAAGCAGATAAAAGCACAAGGTAAAAAGTTTCTTTGAATATCTAAGTGATCCCATAAGTATTAATCTTGTATTCGAAAACGCAGAATTCATGACATGAATAAGGGCCATTTTGGGCTAATTGGATGATCATTTAACAAGAGGACAGCGTATATATATGAGCCCTTCAGGTCTATCTTGACCTCGGCTTTGATTTTTTACGCTTTCTTTCCATTTTTTTCTATTTTTTTGCCATTTCCTCACTACCACTTGTTCCAAATCCCTTTTCACTTCTTCCAACGATCTTTCTCTTGGTTTTATTCTCTTCTATGTGTTTTAATTATATTGATCCAGCTGTGCCTCTTTTTATTGTTTTTCTTCGTCTCCTTCATTGGTGATAGTGACTTCCAAACAATCGATTCTTTCCACCTTTTCTGTTCTATTTCCACTACAATTTTTGATAGTAGGTCTTTAAAAAAATGTTGTACGTCGAATTTTAACATGGAAGAACTGTATTCAATATTTCCTCACTAAAACTGTTTCCAAATCCCTTCTCACTTCTTCCAACGATCTTTCTCTTGTTTTTATTCTCTTCTACGTGCTTTAATTATATTGATGCTTATACGTTTCTACTAGATCTCTGGTTCCTTCTTTTGTACACTCCATCTTCTTTAATTTCACCTTTTTTGTTCATTGTCAAGGTTTCAGATGTGACTGACCATCTAATTTTAGCTTTTCGCTATACAAATTTTGAGTTTAACATTTTTGATACCATCCAGCTGTTTCACTGACTCTTTTTATTGTTTTTTCTTCGTCTTCTTCATTTGTGATAGTGACTTCCAAACAATCGATTCGTTCCACCTTTTCTGTTCTATTTCCACTACAATTTCTGATAGTAGGTCTTTAAAAAAATGTTGTACGTTGAATTTTAACTTGAAAGAACTGTATTCAATGTGGATGTCACTTTTGTAAACTTTAATGTAGAAACAGTGAAATGGAAATAGTTTATTTGAAACTTCCACAACAGTAAACTATTGACCATTTCATGATTATGGGTAAAAGATAATAAACAGGGACTGACAAAGTTCAAGGCGACTACAAAGAAGACAGACATTACCTAACATGCAAAGATTAAAGTCTTATTCCATCAAGAGAATGCATCAGCTCATTGCTCTGGTCAAAATCAATGAATCGCTACCTCATACCAAAGAATGGATATTTCTAATCATGATAAATATATTTTTTCAAAGAATTTTGTGTTTCTTAAGTAAGGTCGGGTACTTATGGGACTATTTGGTATCAAGAAACGTCTATAAAGATATGAAAATACGGATAAAATTCATTTCTTTTCCTTATGTAGAGGCCTGTCTACTATCTAATGATATTCATGATTATAACAACGTCGCACAAGGAAAAACAACAATTCCAAATGTGGATGATGCCGAAGAATTTTCTTTAACGGACGTAAGTAAAATTGAACATCCCCAAGTGGTCATGTGATTGTCGGAATGACCCAGTGAATCGTTTCGATAGATGTTTTCTTTTTAGGAAATGTCCAAAAAAAAATGTTTATATTTGTTTCTCATATATACCCATCTGGCTTCTTCTTACTTATTTATTTATTTTTGTAACTAACTTATTATGGTAAGTAGTATTTGATATTGGTGTCATTAACTGCTTTATCTATTTCTTATAAAACAAGGTATTATCGAGTATTTAAATCTGTAGGAAGCTTTCGACATTCTTGGTTTCTCTCAAGAAGAAAAATCCAACGTCTACAAAATCACCGCTGCCGTTATGCACATGGGTTGTATGAAATTCAAACAAAGAGGTCGTGAAGAACAAGCTGAACCAGACGGTACCGAGGTGAGTTTTAGAGTTCCACACTAGATTTTTTGAATCGGAACCAAAAAAACGGTGTCGACGATATTGAAATCATAAAAAAATAGTTAAAAATATCTAAATAATATACCTTTTTCTTCTTCTTATAATTGTTATTATATTTGTTTTATAACAGGAGGGTGAGCGTGTAGGTAAACTATTGGGTGTTGAGGCCGCTGCCTTATACCAGGCCTTCGTCAAACCAAGAATTAAGGTCGGTAATGAATTCGTCACCCAAGGTCGTAATGTCAGTCAAGTATCGTACTCCGTTGGTGCCATGTCAAAGGCCATGTTTGACAGGTTGTTCAAATTTTTGGTCAAAAAATGTAACGAAACTTTGGACACCAAACAGAAAAGACAACACTTCATTGGTGTACTGGATATTGCTGGTTTTGAAATTTTCGACGTAAGTTCGTATTTTTAATTAATAGAATTGTACAATGAATCAAAATATCTAAATAGTTTTTTTTCCAAATTTTTTTAATAGAAATAAATCACTCAACGACTAATCTAATTCAAACCCACTGATAGAAACTAATTTTTTTTTGTTATACAATCGTGAAATTCAAAATATTTTGGCATAAAGTTTCTGGACACTATGTATATTACAATTTAGGAACATTGTACAGTTATTTATATATAAATTTGTAATATATATTTTATCTATTCCTGTTCATGGTGGAGGACATACGAAAACACAAAGAGAAATCAAATTCTTTTCATCGTTTCTTGCATTTTCCTCTTCGATTAAATTAACCAAACAAATATTTACTTTCTGCTTTAGTATAACGGCTTTGAACAGCTCTGCATTAACTTTACTAACGAAAAGCTACAACAATTCTTCAATCATCACATGTTTGTCTTGGAACAAGAAGAATATACCAGGGAAGGTATCACTTGGCAATTCATCGATTTCGGAATGGATTTGGCTGCTTGTATTGAACTTATTGAAAAGGTTCGCAAGCTTCAACACGCTTTAGTATCTTTTTTTTTATAGGAATAAACATCTTACAAGGACCAAAACATTCAATTATATCTTCTTTTTAATTAGAAATGAGAAATTATAATCTAGTGAATAATTTACGAGGGCTGTCTCATAGTTGTTTTATGAAAGAACTAATAATATTTCTATTAAATAATAATTTTGTAAACGATAGTTAAAAATATATTAAAATTACTTTGTTTTTGTGGCCTTTTGTAGGCAAATAGTTCTCCTATTTGATATATAATAAAACTGAACTGGATTATATAAACATTAATTTCTTTTGAATATCGAAGGGGGTAACTATTATGTAACAATAGTTGATAATGAACTAAAATATTCTTCTTTCTAATACTGATGACCATATTAGCAGACTACTGCCTGTTCATTGTCAGCAAGTTTTACCGGAAGATAAATTCCACCACCAACGCTTAGTTGATCTGTGGTTTTCTTCCTTTTGGTTTGTTCAACTTTTCGTTCTTAACAAATCATTTTTTTTATGTTTATACTAGAAATTCCTCTCTATCTTATCCACGTTCCTATGTCCTGTATTCTGCTTTTCTGTTTAATATCTTCCTCCCGTATTCTGTCTTGTAAAACTTTGCCTTTTACACTTCCTAGTATTCTGATAGGTCTTGATTTTTCTTTCGGTTTTCTTCTTTATGTTTCCTCTGATTTTTGTTTTGCGCTGGATTAATTAGTCTATAATTTAATCTGAATATTCCAAAAACATCATTTAATCCCTGTCTGTGAAAGGACTTTGGTACCTGCTTGGTGAGTAGGTCAATAAGGGCCTTTGTAGGTCCCAAGGTTGAGGGTTTACGGGTTAGGCTAGTTCCTTACCTACGATAAAACACTTGAAACAGCTCACAGAACAGCAAACAAGCAAAATTAACTAAGTATTTAACGATGTAACAGCACAATTCAGAAATTCCTATTCGGTATTTTCTCCTTAACATTTTCTGCGCATTCCAGTTTCTTACATCCAGATGACATTTTAACTTTGACCGTCCTCTAGATCATCTCTCTACCTCTGTTTCATCAGTTTTTCAACTATATAGTGTTCTGTTTTTTTTATTTCGTTATTCAACTCCATATTTTTGTAGTTTTCACTTTTTTGTATCTGGTCTTCAGTCAGAAAATGTGGTAGTAGCAAATTCCTACCCTTGTCTTTACCTCAAAATGGAAAAAAAGACATTTAGTGGAAAGTAGTTTTTATTCTCCTCTATACAGGGTGTCCCACGACGAGTTAAAACTACCTGTATTTGGCAAAAAACTTATAGTAAAATCGTAAAAATTTTTACGTTTGGGTTTTTGGATACGATCTTTTTAACTAATATATTTTCAAAGATGGCTAACTTCCGGTTCTACTGGAAGTCGACTGTAACTTTTATATTTTAAATAAAACACCCTATATATTAATACATATTTGAAATCTACGTGAAATTTTAGTATACTTTTGTCTGAATACTTTTTTCAAAAAATGCATACTTTTTGAGTTATTATTTTTTTTGTGAAAAATTTGACAGTTTCAGACCCTTATAAATTATTTTTTTACGAAGAAACCCTTAAAAATATGGAAACGGTTTATGTTCATTTGGTTTTGGCAAAATCAGACGTATTTGATTCTACTTTGAAAAATTTTTCATTCTATACAGGATGTGTATAAAAAGTGTTCAAAGTTTAACTTTATAAATATCAAATTTCTTTATTTTTTTTAAAAGAACCACCCGGTTTTTTCTATTTTAATGCATTCAGGACTAAAAAAATAAGGCAGATCCATGTATAGATTCCTATACTTGAACATTAACATTATCCAGTTATAACATGTTTTCTGTAAACCACTAAAAGTTGGAATACGATACAGACTTTGACATCTCTAAAAATTTATACAAAGCATTTAATATCTGGATAACGGTAAGGTTTAGGTATAGGAAAATATACATGAACTGGGTGGGTCTATTTAAAAAAAAAATGAAAAATTCGATATTTATGTTAAATTTTAAACGCTTTTTATGCACATCCTGTATAAAATGAAAAATTTTTCAACATAGATTCAAATGAGTCTGATTTTGCTTAAAGCAACCGAACATAAACCATTTCCATATCTTTAAGGGTATTCTTGTAAAAAAATAATTTATAAGTGTCTGAAAGTGTCAAATTTTTTACAAAAAAATTAATAACTCAAAAAATATGCATTTTTCGCAAAAAGTTTTTAGACAAAAGTATACTAAAATTTCACGTATATTCCAAATATGTATCAATATATAGTGTATTTTATTTAAAATAACAAAGTTACAGTCGACTTCCAGTAGAACCGGAAGTTAGCCACCTTTGAAAATAAATTAGTTAAAAAGATCGTATCCGAAAACCCAAACGTAAAAATTTTCATGATTTTACTATAAGTATTTTGCCATATAGAGATATTTTTAACTCGTCGTATACTTTATCAAAAATTCAACAGGCAGCTCTCGTAGTATATCATTCATGCCTAATAAAAAATAAGAATTTTTGAATGAAGGTAAGCTTGCTTGCTTGCATCTTACTAACAATTTTCATCATCTAGTGATGTTTGTGATGTAATGAATATTAATGATTACTTTATAATTATTTAGTACAACGGTTTTGAACAACTGTGTATTAATTTTACGAATGAAAAATTACAACAATTCTTTAATCATCACATGTTCGTACTTGAACAAGAGGAATACAAAATTGAGGGTATCGAATGGACGTTTATCGATTTCGGAATGGATTTGGCGGCTTGTATCGAACTAATTGAAAAGGTAAAATAGCAGTACCGTTGGAAGAACTTTGGTGACATGTTTTTGTTTGTAGCAGTATATATCGTCTCTGTAGAACTATGTCTGTCTGTCTGTCTATTGTTGTTTATTTATATATATACATATATGTTGTATCGTCCTCTTGATTCCACCAATGTTGCAGGAAAGGAATCAATTTGTACGTAGTAGTTATATGTGTGTTTGTTTTAAATAGTTCAACGGCTTTGAGCAGCTTTGTATCAACTTTACCAATGAAAAGTTACAACAGTTCTTTAATCATCACATGTTCGTACTCGAACAAGAAGAATACCAAAGAGAGGGTATTGAATGGGCTTTTATTGATTTCGGTATGGATTTAGCCGCATGTATTGAACTTATCGAAAAGGTACAGAATACGAGTTGTACAGATTTGGTTTTCTCCCTAAAAATTATATTAACGCTTTTCATGTTGTTTATTCGTAAAGACAGATCAAATATTCCACAAATCGCGCAATTATATAACCAAATATCACATTTTACAACATATCCATTTGAAAATAAATGAAACGGGTTTAAATTAATTTTTATTTATCCACCTCGCGCACCCTTTATAACTTGTCTTTCCATTGAAACTTCATAATTCAAGCTTCCTCTCTCTTATCTAACTCCAAACTACATCCATTCTATTTCGACTTAACTTTAACGAGTTATTATCAATTATTACGAACGCTTTCTTCAATATAATTTGTACCCTCAGTTCATGGCCAAGCTATAGGTCCATCAGTCAAGCCTTTGGTACAAATTAATCGAGTTGCTTTTTTATCATACCTATATTATGTAGTAGAGCACCTTCCAGTTGTCAGACTATAAATCCCCTGCATACCTCATCGCCGCGGTTTAAAGCGACGTCGGAGGCTTGTGTGCACATGAAATCTGTGCACAAATGTGCACAAATTTTATTTTAGAAAAGAAAACTCAAAATATTAAGCGTTAGAAATCAAGTTGGTAATATTAACTCGTACTTTTAAAACAGAAATTAAATCTTATTGGTAAATCCTCTGCATATTTCATCGCCGCGGTTTAAAGATACGTCGGAGGCTCATACCGGTCCGTGTGCACATGAAATCTGTGCCCTTTTTATGAAGACTTTGAGTTTTATCAATTATTCATATACGTATTTTTCATATAAAATTTGATTTTGGTTATTTTATTGTGCGATTTGAGTATCAATAAAACTGATACTGGGTATACGACACCGTCGAAGCTATGAAGCTTTTTTTGTGTTTAGCTAACAATAATAATTACAGTATAATGGTTTTGAACAACTGTGCATAAACTATTCAAATGAAAAGATGCAGCAATTTTATAATCATCACATGTTCATCTTGGAACAAGAAGAATATGAAAGAGAAGGATTGAAATGGAAGTTCATAGATTTTGGTATGGATTTACAGCCCTGTATCGATCTAATCGAGAAGGTACAAATATATTCGACGTAGTTAATATCGTATCACTTTGGTAGTATATGCACAGAACCTTCATTTTTTTTATAGTAGCACAGTTTCTTCGCACTCTACAGGTACAGGTATATTTTTTCAATTATTAGAGATATTTCTATTTATGAAAAATACTAAATGATTATTTTTGTTTTAGAAAAAAAATTAAGTACTTAACTAAATTCAGTCATTACATTTTTTTCCTTTTAACACATATTTCCATAAGTTGTTTTGGAGATTAATCATTCATTATACAATGATTGATACATTTAAATCAATCTGGTGGTTCCCCTACAATTAAGAGTACAGCGAAGTGTACAAGAAGTAAATAACTTTGTTTGAAGAGCTTCGTCGTTGTTTGAGCCCTTCTAAATTAGGTTTTAATTATACCAGAGAAACCAATTTCTCTGTGTATGATATCAAAAGAAATGTATGAAATTTCTATTCATTTTCTATACTTTTCACTTATAACCTTCATCTTCATCTATCAGCAATCATTTCTCTCTATTCTCTTGATACTTTCTTTCTCAAATTCTTTGACTCTTTCGGTATGGCCTTTCTCTTTTTACCCCCTGTCTCTTCAAAAGAACTCTACTGGCATCTCTGTGTACTGTTTTGTGATCCAATATCCATAATTTTCTCCTACTGCTTCATGATCCATCTTTTATAGCTTCTTGCATCCAAATTCCGTTTCAACATTTATCGAGTACTACCTTCAACCCCTTTTTTGATATTGTACATTTTGTATTACGAATATCTGTATTCAGTAGATGTCGACTTAATCATATTTTTCCCATTAATTTGCAGATTCTCTTTTCTAGGACTGCTTTATATGATTTTCCACTTTTATCAATTTTGCTACTAACAGCTTCATCAGATTTCATTCTTCTGCTGGCTCTTTTGGAGTCAACAATTTCACGAGAATATGTTAATGTTTTTGGTACGATATACCCTCACCAAAAATAATTCTTCACGCTGAACTACTCAAATGCTACAAGAAATGCATCTATGAAGAAGAAAATATATAATAATTGCGTTAACCTATTAAATTTTTCTTTAGTTATCAAGTAAAGTGAAATATCTCAAATTAATTCTCACTTTATATAACACTTGATCTGCGCAAACCATACATAAAATCATAGAATAATCTTGCATATCAAGTGTTATTTCACGTGAAACTGCTTTGCTTTGATTTAAACTGATAGATCATAAATTTTAATAGTTTATTATTAAATCTAGCCTATGGGTATCTTGTCCATCCTTGAAGAAGAATCTATGTTCCCCAAAGCTACTGATAAGACCTTTGAAGAAAAATTGAACACCAACCATTTGGGTAAATCGCCTAACTTCCAGAAACCTAAGCCACCAAAGCCTGGTCAACAAGCTGCTCATTTCACCTTGGGACATTATGCTGGTAATGTAAGTATCTCTTGAATTCAATATAGTTTACTCAAAATTATATATCCATGGTAAACTACAACAGTTTAAGGTTTGTTGATAAATCGATTAGATTTAAGGTCTCTCTTAATTTTAATACCTTTTTTCACAATGTAGAAAATACCGTTAAAACTACTAGAAACTAAATCAAGAGGATTTATCAGAAATATAAATACAAAAAGGTCTAAAAAAAATAAAGAAGTTTAGATCAATTTGAACTGCTCTGGTTGTTTAACGAATTTTTAAACCACCCACCATTTTGTTTGCAGTTTCAACATTCAATTTATTTTCATCTGGTACTCAGTATTGTTTCTAATAATCAGTATTTCGAAAAGAAAAAATACTTGGGTGGCGCAATAGAATGTGTATATTGGAGTGGAGTGGAGTTTAAGTAGTCATGAGTCAGTGTATTGTTCAGAATATGGATAAATACACATGAATGAAGCTCCGAGTGCAAATTTAATTAAAATATGTTTACTCGGAAGCGATCGGCGGTTTTAAACTTGTGGCGACGAAGTTTACAGCGAATTTTCAAGTTGGATCTTACACTGCATCCTTATAAGCTCCAGTTAACACAGAAATTAAAAAATACAGAAATTATTGGACCTTTCCTTTTTGATGATTTACGAGGACGAAGCACCTACCGCGATGTTACGATGTTGGAGGAATATTTGACTCCAGAAATGTTTCTATAGCGGCTGTGTACTAATTTCCAAAATCAAAATAGACACATATCGCGGTAATTAGGAAGAAATTGTTAACAATACCGAACAAGAAGGAAATATTCTAAATATACATCAAATCTATTAGCAAGATGCTGACTCCAACGAAGGCCAATAGATTTTGCGAAACAAATAGTCATTATTTTGGACGTTGAAGATACTTTCCACAGTCCAATCAGGAAATAGAAAAAAAACGATAGTTTTTATATTGTTATTTAGAAGATTGTATGTAAAATATGAAGAAAATTTCCTGATGACATGTGATTTCGAAAAGAGGGCCATCTAAATCTTATGTGAATCGACTTAAAGGGGAAGATGTAGATTCTGAAAGTTATATTAACAACTTCTTCAGTAAATTTATTGATTTTGTACTTCAACATCAAATTTGAAACGACATAATGTCTTGGATCGCGAACAGGACAACCCAATATTAGCTATATCAAAATAACATACTTTTTGTATCAGAACAATTTGCTTCGGGTGCACCCAATTGAATATTTTTCTTTCGCAATGTGTATAATGGAGGGTGGCGAGTCTTACAACCCCTAATGAGAAATATTCATAGATAATTACACCTAGGTGAAGAGCACATTTTATTCTAGTTCATAATTTTATTAATTACTAATCCAATGGCAAATGAGGAAAGTTTCATTGTGGCAAAACAATTGGGTCATATCTTGTAACAAAACTTTCACGTTTTCTATATAATTCACTAACTTTGAATGATGCTCTTCTAGAGTTTTGTTAAAGAGTTTAATTATATATGGAAACCACTTCATAGGTACCATACAACATCACCGGTTGGTTAGAAAAGAACAAGGATCCCTTGAATGACACCGTTGTTGATTTATTCAAAAAGGGTAGCAACAACTTGGTAGTTGAAATCTTCGCCGACCATCCTGGACAATCTGGTGGTGCTGCCGAAAAAGGTAAAATATACTTGATTGGTGAAATGAATAAATATTTCCTCATAAACAGGGTGTGAAACATAAATTTCTCATAGAAATAATCGATTTACATCTTTGATTTACAAGATCTTTTTGTGGTTTGATATAAAATTTTCCACAAAAAGATCTTTTGTAACTATATTTACATTATTTTCTTCACTTTATTATTTGTTTGTTTGCGAGTGAATTCGCAATATAGTGACTGAATTTTTGAGTTTTAATTTATTCGAACAACTCAAATCATTTACAAACTTGGAACACTACTTATAATAGATTTGTTATTATTCAGTTCAACCACAATAATTAATTGTTATAAGCATTTTTTGTACAAATACATATTTTTGACATTTGACATTTGACATTTGAATAAATCTTATGTTAAGCATTAATTTTACTCGACTACAAAAACAAAACGAAGCGGACTGATAATTTACCTGATATTTTAATTTAGATAGGATATTTCTTGATAAGTTTAGACAAATTTATTATTATATGGTTTTATTGAATCATATTTTTTCGAATAATCATGAAATTAGTACATAAAAATTACACACTCTGTTACGAAGATGGTTCCAGAAGTACCACCACGTTTTTTAGTATTTATTTGGCAGCCATTAACAGTGAATTTGTAAACATGGAGGAAATTGGTCGTCGTTATGTGAGACAACACTAAAATATTGGGGAGCAGAGTTTAAACAAAGCCATACGACCTGTATTGCACTGGTCGACCAAATTTGGTGACAGCTCTAGAAATATTGAAGAAAATCCACAAAGCGGTACTGGATAATCGAATACTGAAAGTGCGCGATTTAGCAGACTTAGTAGACATTTCAAAAAGTGCGATACATCGCATATTAACTGATGATTTGGACAAAAACAAGATGGATGCCGCGTTTGCTCACAATGGAACGAAAAAAACATCGTGAAGATGTTTCCATCGACTGTTTGGCAATGTTTTACCGGGCTAGAGCCGTTTCATAACCATGGATGGATCGTAGGTCCATCAGTTCACACTCTAAGCAAAAAAACGATCTAAATAATGGGAGAACCGGCTCTAATCAAGGCAAAGACCGTTCCATCTGCAGGTAAGGTCATGGTGACGGTTTTTCGGGATGCGCGTGGGATAATTTTCATTAAAACAGGAAAAACTATCCACGGCGAGAATTATGCGAACTCATTGCAACGTTTAAGCGAAGGAATCAAGTAAAAACGGACGCAGAAAATGTTTTTTCATCAAAACAATGCACCAGCTGACACATCCGTTATTGGAATGGCTAAATTAATCACCAGATTCAGCCTCCTGGGATTATTTTCTGTTTCCTGTATCGAACTTATTGAATATCGTTGGTAAAAGTGTATGGAGATTACGTTTTTTCCAAATTTTTGTCTTTTCTTTGATGTACCAGGTACTTCTGGAACCATCCTCGTAAATAAGAATAATTCATTGCTTTTTTTATAACGTATTCTAAATGATTTTCTTCCCATATTAGGTGCTAAAAGAACTAAGGGTTCTGCTTTCCAAACCGTATCCAGTTTATACAGGGTAAATGATCTGCTAATAGACGCAGCTGTGAAAATCTCACTTATCTAAAATCCTTTACCGAATATGCGACTCATTCAACCCCGATCCTTGCATATTTGCACACTTTTAATAATAATTTATATATTTTTCTAAACTGCTTTATTTGCTATTTAGGTCGTGGTAAGAAAGGTGGTGGTTTCGCCACAGTATCATCCGCCTACAGGGTAGGTTTTGGGTCAAAAAAGGGGTATTAGTTTTTTTTATGTAGAAATTAAATATACTTCACAAACCACTGCGAAACACAGTGTTGTTTTAACAATTATATGTTATTACCACAAAAGACATGATTGGTAAATAGTTTTAGGTTGTTATTTGACACAAAAAAGAACAAGATTTTAGTGTTGAAACCATACCGGAAAACTGTATGGATATTGTTAAATTTTCAATGGATGCGTAGGCACATAAATACTCACTGCCTCTTATCCACTATTTGTTCGCTTTGTATACTAACCACTATAAACGTACGAATTAAGTACAGTTTACATTTCAACTCCATTTTGCATCATACGAATTGTTTTTACTTTATAACTATGCTTTTATTTGGTCTCAGACAAAAAAAAATCAAATCAACATTTCTCTACATGATTTAATTGAATTTGATTCATTTATCCAATTGCTCAATTACGTATTTGTTTTGTTAGTTTGTACATTGAAAGGTGCATTTATCAAAGTCGACAATTCGACAAGCTTAAATTCAAGTTTGTGGGATTGCAACCCTTCGGAAATATCCACCATCTTGAAAAAAGGAGTAGAATGATTTTTACTAAATATAAATGATACTATACACTATGCAAAAAAATTGTTCTATTATTTTATGTAAGAAATTTAGTTCTTTACAATATTGTCCTCTTGACTTTTTTTCATAAAATTGAAAATAACAAAGTTATTGATAAATAACGACGAAAATTGAAACAGCACATTCCTTCAAGTGGCTATAACTTTTTTTCTTTTCATTGTTCCGGAAAATAGGTCTAGATCAATTTGATAAAGAATTTTGAGATAAATAAATTTCATCCTCTATTTTTCCAATAGCGTGTATTTTGAAGATTTTACGGCGTCTCAAACTTGACAATATCACTTGTGCGAAATATTTTAGTTGAAAGCCCACACATCGTTTTTCCGTTATAACAGGAAAACTATCTTTCCCGTGAAAATATTGTTCAATTATATTTTGTAAGAAATTTAGTTCTCTACAATATTTCCCCCTTGACTTTTTTTCGTAAAATTGAAAATAATAAAGTTATTGATAAAAAACGACGATAATTGAAACAGCAAATTCCTTCAAGTGGCTATAACTATTTTTTTTTCATTTTTCCTAAAAATAGGATTAGACCGATTTGGTAGAGAATTTTAATACAAATAAATTTCCTCCATTCTTCCAATTGCATATATTATAAGAATTTCACAGCGTCTCAAATTTGACAATATCAATTGTGTGAAATATTTCAGTTGTTCAGCGTTTTTCCGTTATAACAGGAAAACTATATTTCCCGCAAAAATATTGCTCAATAACTTTTTGTAAGAAATTTAGTTCTCTACAATATTGCCACCTTTAATTTTTTCGTAAAATTGAAAATAACAAAATAATTAACAAAAAACAATATTAATTACTTTAAATCGCTAAATGTTCATCTTAAAACGCAAAAAATGGACAAATAAAAAGTTGCAATGACTTTGTTATTTTCAATTTTGCGAAAAAAGTCGAGAGAGGAAATTTATAAAGAATTTAATTTCCTACAAAAAATAATAAAATAATAAATATTTTTACGCGGTGTATAGTTGTATTGCTATTTTTCAAAAACTTCACTTCTTTCACAAGATTTCGCAAGCCCACAAATTTGGTTTTAAGTTTCGTATACAATCCCCTATGCATAAAAAAATTAATAACTCTGATAAATGCAAGGTTAGGGCATATTTTTGTAATATTTCAATGGGCTAAGTACACAGTACTTCATACTGTGTCTCTAGTAACATTTAGTACAAATGGATACACATGTTAAAACAGTTTATTCTAACTGAGTAATAGACTATATTTTCTCCACGACAAGTTTCAAAATATGAATTTCTGACAAATATCATAGAAAGGTGATACTTTTTTTAATCAATATCAGTATACAGTACATTAAGGATAGTACGTGACATGTATAGGAATATATCTACATACTATAAACACCGATAGTACAAAGAAGATTAAATATTTTCACAAAGAATATATTAGGAAAATATCAGACCTCAGCTATTGAAGTTAGCTGATGATACAATTGATGACAATTATGGGTAACTTAGAAATTCTCAAAAAGATAATGAGACCGAAGTTAATCAAACAGAAAAGTAGCAAGGAAACTTTAAAAATTTTCGAAATCAAGGGTATTATGAAGGGCTTCGGGTTTCTGAATGAACGATGACCAATTAGGTCAACGATATTTTTATTTTAAAGAATAACCACTGATGTTTAGTGTTTTCATTAACTTTGATGACAAGAACAGGGAAAGACTTCGGAGGTGGTTTACAAAAATGTTCTTCTATCGACTCAAATCGGGTCCCTTTCAAAGCAGATCTTTCTTCTAACCTTTCAAGGAAATCTGAGCAGATCCGTTGACGTAAGAGCTTTAGGAGTCAGATTTTTTGGCACCAACTTAGCACAGACTTTGGTCATGTGTAATTCTTGGTGTAAAATTTTTCTAACCGTTTCTTTATCAGTGTTTGCAGCCTCGGCATCATCCGGATGCTCATTCGACGATTAGCATGTATAATTTGGTGAATTTCGGTCACCGTTCCCGGAGTTGAAACAATCACAGGGCGACCTGGGCACTAGTCATCTTCAGTGCTCTTTCGGCCCTCACTGAAGCGCTTACACCACTCAAAAACACGGGCACGAGATAGAGAATTGTCACCATAGGCCTCTTGCAACAATTTATAGCAGTCAGTCGGAGTTTTTTTCAATTTAACACGTTCGTTTCAACGGCACAAATACTATAATAGTGATGGAAACGTGTTTTGGGACGTGCATTGACAAGATACCCGTTTAGGTCGTCCTCTAGGCGAACAGTCTCGTTATTTAATAGCCAGACCTCGTATGTTGGACCAAAGACCAATAAACAACATATATAGAAAGTAAAAACGTACAAAAGATAAGGATGTCAGAACAAATATTCTTGGAGAGCGAGAATTTTCAAATTTCAGTTATGAAACTGATTAAAAAATTATTACATTCACTAATAATTGTCGTGGAGAAAAAAAAAGCTGAGCATGATGAAAAAATTTGTTAAAATCAATACTCACACTTTAATTTTTTGTTTTAATTAACAATGCAGCTTTCACCTGTTTCCTTTGAAACTAAACTCCTAACAAATTAATAACCTCAACTGATTTTATTCTCAAATATCGTTAATAAATTTTTTCGCTCCTTTAGGAACAATTGAACAATTTGATGACAACTTTGAGATCAACTCAACCTCACTTCGTACGTTGTATCATTCCCAACGAAATGAAACAACCAGGAGTCATTGATTCTCACTTGGTAATGCACCAATTGACATGTAACGGTGTACTTGAAGGTATCCGTATTTGTCGTAAAGGTTTCCCCAACAGAATGGTTTACCCAGATTTCAAACTTCGGTGAGTAGAATTTTTCGTTACACTATGAACATTTTTTTTTGTATTTTGAATTATGTAATTTAGTGGTATGATCTTCTTGAAGAAGCTTAACATCTCTTTTTTTTATCTACATTGGATTAAACAGTGTTATTTTATTGAAATGTTATTCATTAAACTTTAGATTTCAATATCTGAAAAACCTCGATTTCGACTTGGACTCATTGATGATCAACAAAAGCTTTAGGTTCTCAAAAAATTAGAAATTCAAAAATTTGGTATGTAAGTAGTATAAAAATAATGGAAAAAGTTCACAACATGAAAATTTTAAGTCCCTTCAATATGATTCTAAATAGAGGAATGAAGATTTTGGTATTATTAGAAAATTGATTAGATATTATCTTTTTTAAATAATAATTTCCAATAACGACTTTAGTCACGAAATAGCAGCTGTAAAATTAATAAAACAGCCTTCAATCTTATGTTATCCTGGAGCAGATATGTCTAGCACTCTTTGGAGTGTCTAATTTCAATATATTCTTCTGTAATCCAGTTAATTTAGCTTGTCTTTTCATTATTCCGAGCACTAGACTGGTTTTTTTATGTATTTGGAGATGCTCTTTCCATTATAATAAAAATCAAGTAAACTCTTCAAAAACTTCTGCTTGAAGAATTTGGTGTGTTGCACAGGCTATCAGAGTGTTTGGTTCTGGGCCCGTACACTGCTATTGCAATTTCTACTGTTTTTGATCCAAATGATTAAATCATTAAAAATGATAATTTAGATAAAAAGTTATCACTGAAAGGTATAGAAAATGTAGGATTTGAAAAAAACTTTGTTGTCTCTTAGTTGGATTATGTGAAAAAAAAACTCTTCGGGGGAGGTGAATTATGAGTTATTTTGTAGTTGCCAGTCAACGTGTTAATGGCAATTCTATTCATTTTTTTATGGTGTTTTGATTCCACTTGCTTTAACAGTTTATTATTGAAATGAAGTTTTTCTAAAAGCTAAAATTTTTTTGTTGTGACGTCCTAAGGCATGTCCCAGGGATGGTCATAAATATTTGACAATTATTGGTAGTCATCAAAGTCGTAAATCAAAAAGCCCACAATCTAATTAATTGTTTAAGCTACCAAATCGATTATTTAACCAGAGTTGAGGATTTCAATATCGCAAATTATTGATATCGATTTCGTCGAGTTTCATGATTTCCAACCGTTAGATGGTTAGTAATTTTCAAGCTAATCGATCTTGATCCCTTTTCAAATTTTCAAAAATTTCATTAGTTCTTTTATTGAAAGATTAGTTGAAGCGAGGCAAAACTTTCACAACGAATTTTCCATCAAAAAAACCTTACAGCTCCACACAATATATTTCATTTAGAAGTTCACACATTTTCAAACGTTTCGAACACAAAAGCTTCAGGTGGATTGGGCATGAAATTGGTGCAATAGGACTAGTGATTATTATTGTAGATAGAATATCGCTTATGTCGATAAAATGTTATATTAAATACCAAAAAAAATGAAAAGTGTAACCTTTTACTATGTAGATATATGATTTTGGCCCCCGCTACCATGGCCAAAGAGTCTGATCCAAAAGAAGCTGCCAGGAAGTGTTTGGAAGAAGTTGGTTTAGATCCCGAGAGTTATCGTGTCGGACATACAAAGGCAAGAAGGACTTTAAAAATGTGTCCTAGTATATTGTCCAGTACAACACGTTATTTTTTAATCGTGCATGACCCTCTTCAATATACAGTGTGTGATTATTTTTTGTAGAAGTTACGGATGAATTTTCGATTATTAATATCCATGTACTGAATTATCATTTTATCTTATTTAAATTGTAGTTTGTTGACCTTTGTGTTTAGTAGTTGGATATGTTATTATTTTGGTATTGTCCTGTAGTTACAAGATTCTGAACCCAGCTGGTGTTTCCAAAGAAAGTGATCCTAAGAAATGTGCTGCTGTTATCCTTGACGCTACTGGTTTAGATTCAGAATCGTACCGTCTTGGTCACACTAAGGCATGTTTATCTTTGTCAGTGTATTTGTACATCCGAGTGTTTTTTTATTTTCAGTTTACAACGCTATTGGACAAGTGATTGTACTGTGTTTAGTCGACGCATTAAGACTAGCGTTTGACCTCCTTTTTTTATTGTGTAAACTGATGTCGATGTATTATGACAAACATTTGACACCAAATCTTTATTTTCTTTAGTTTATTTGTCGAACTTTGTCAATTGACTGACAAAGCGTTTAACTAGATTTGTATGATGTTTGAATATCAATTATTTTACGTGAAAACAAAGTTAAAAATCATACAAATCTAGTAAAATTAACATTTTGTGTGTTTTTGTATTGGTTTTTTACGTATTTTTTGTGTTTTACTTGCTAAATCAGATACAAAATTCTGGCTGCAAGTAACATTAAAGACAGTATGACACCTGAAAAAGCAACGCAAGTTATACTGGAACATATCCAACTCGATGCTGAGCAATACCGAATGGGTAAAACCAAGGTATTTGTAACAAATACTTCATTTAGTTATAATTTTTATGGAATTCAAGCAGTTACAGGTATTTCTCAAATTTCAGAGTAGCACAACACATTTAAATATTGTTCAAATTATTTCAAACCATTCCATAATAACAATTTTTTGCAAAAAGATTTGAAATATGTTACAACAGAAACATGAAGTTAAATCCCCGAGATCAACTTAAAATTCGTAATAGTCCAGGTATTCAAGCATTCTTTAATACAGCACCGAAAATTTTTCACCAAACATAACCCCAGAAATCGAAATATCAGCAAATTTTAAGTAAAAAATGTCATATAAAAATTTTTCGCCAGATCAATAGTTTTTGAGTTATTCGCAATTGAAAAGTGCGATTTTTCGTCGAAAAAAACAGCATTTTCCAATAGTTTTTTACGTATAAATCTGTAATTATGCATTTTATTGAAAAAAGTGCAATGAACAAAAATGAAGCTTATAAAACAACAAATTATTTAGTTGTATTTTAAGATCTTAATGTTCTACTTAAAGCAAGTTATAGATACTTGAATAGCTTTTCTTTTACGTAATTGAGTATTTAACCTCAAATAATGGGAAAATTATACATTTTTCAACAAAAAGTCATGGAATAATTTTTAAAGAGTTTAAAAAGACCTTTCAAATGACCACTTATAAAAGTCGTTTCGACTGAAATTTCAGTGAGATATGATGTAAAATAGTTAAAACAAAAAAAAATTGCACAAAAACTAACACAGTATTATTTTTCTCTCTCGTTCGAGACGCTTTATCTATACTGCGCATGCTTCATACGTGCAAAAGATGCGCAGAACTTACTGAAGCGCTTGGAGGAGAGAGAGAACGATACACTATTTGCTTCACTTAGTCGGAATACCTTATAGAAACATATAGGAGTATTACATATATGCGTAAACTAGATAATTATGAAGTTGATTATTTTTTAATTAACTTATTTGTTACAAAAGATTGAAAATTAAAATGAAAAGTTAAATATTATCGCGTGGTCATGAAATTTAAGTTTAGTTTCTATTAAACGACCGTCAAAACATTCCGGATTCATTTTCGTGCAACCAAGTCGAGGTACTATTAAATTGTAAATGTATACTTATTATCTGATCTAATAGTTTGTATACGAGATTATTTTTTGTTTGTACTACGACCAGAATTTTTTGTTTAATGATACATGTTTTCTCGTATATATAAAAGGCGAATTCAATTCATTCAATTGATGTATTGAAAGAAAATGTGGTTAACTCTTTTCAACCGTATTCGAAGCGTCAAAAGCCTGTGGTAACATGCTTGCTAATCCGGTCAATTTAGACATTCGCAGTTACATAAATTGTTTAAAATACAATTAAAAATAAAATTTCAATGTTCTCCATCATTTCCGTTTATGGAAAAAATTTTATTCAATGTTAAAGGTCGATAAAATGAGTTTTTAGCAACTCCGACGATGTTGTTCTGCAGTTCTGAAACATTATAACTTTTACAACTTTTTGAATCGTTATATCTCAGAAACGCTAGCTCGTAGGAAAAAAAGTATTGACACGTTTTTTGTAAATAATTTTATAATCTACAATTTTTGTGGAAGGTATTTTTATGATAAAACTTGCCGTTTTGCTGATAATCACCAAAAGCTCATTTGTTTGACCTTTGCTCTTGAATAAAATTTTTTCCATACACCGAAATAATGGGAAACATTCAAATTTTTTATTTTCAATTGTATTTTAAACAATTTTACTGACTTTCATCTTGATGGGAATTTATGTAGTTTCACTCTTATTTTTTATTCAAATTTGACCGGACTATGAATTAATAAAGCAACTTCTGTATCTTCAACAGTAATTTAATGAATTTTTAAGTTATACTGAAATTTGAGAAATCATTTTGATTTGTTTTATTATTTGTTTCATGTGTGTTGTTGCAATAGAATTCAACATAGTATTATTAACATTCTGATCAAAATCAAAATATGATACTTCTAAATTTTTGAAATAACTAAATCTTGATAGTTGTTTTTTCTAATTTCTTTGATAATCCTCATAAAACTGATCATTTTGTTTTGCTCGCGTTTGTTAATATAATTATATGTTTCCGCTTCTTATGACAAGTGTGTTTATTAGGAACTTTCTAATGTCCTAATATCATATTAGGTATTTTTCCGTGCTGGAGTATTGGGTCAAATGGAAGAACTTCGTGACGACCGTCTTGGAAAGATCGTTACCTGGATGCAATCTTGGGTACGTGGTTATCTCTCAAGGAAGGAATTCAAGAAGTTGCAAGAACAACGTTTGGCTTTACAAGTATGTCAACGCAACTTGCGCAAATACCTCAAATTACGTACTTGGCCATGGTACAAATTGTGGCAGAAGGTCAGACCTCTTCTCAACGTCACTCGCATAGAAGATGAAATCGCTGTAAGTACCAAAATCAACATTTTAAAGACTCAATAGATCCTGATAATTGCATTAAAAGAAAATAATTATCTCGATTAAATGATAAATATACAAAAAAATTAATATTAGAATCAACTAAAACACTCTCGTTCTGAAAACGAAGGTATTTCAAGATATCTAAATTGATATCTTGTGAATTCGACAAATTGCATACATGTTACTGCACCTGTTTTTAGTTTTAACATTTTGAAATCGCTGATTTGACGTCAGAAGTAAATTAAAACGACTCGAAATTAATATTAAGTTAATTTTTTAATATTATCGTTGACACACTTGATATATTTAGAACTAACATAACATAAATTATGATGATATGTATCTAGATTCGATTGATAACAATTTTTGGCTCATAACCCCGAAATTTTTTTCATAAATAAAACTTATTATCGCAATCATATTTTAATAATAGACTTTGTTTGATATTTATTGATAATAAGATAGCAAAATATAGATAAATAAAAGTAAATATCTTTATTTTAGTAATGTCTAATTCAACTATTGCAGATTTGGAATGCAGATTTGTTTAAAAACGTAACAGTATGAATGTTTAAAGGCATAGTTGCACTTGGAACTTTATTTCAAGCTTTCCGAAGCCCCATCATCTTATACCTTCAGCTTCTTTACCAGCTCTTTCCGTTTCTGATGATGTAAGATATTTGTTTCCAATTTCTGACTTCAATTCTTCCCAAATCAATCTTTCGACTCCAGATTTCCTCTCCCATTCTGCGCCCATTTCACCATAATATTTATCTTAGTTCTACAAATTTGTTTCAGCTGTCATGACTCTTGCTTTTTTCACTATTTTCTCCACATTCTAATCAACCAGCACTTCTTTTGTTTCTTTATCTGTTCTTTCTCTGAATGTGTTATTTTCTTTTTCAGCTTTTTCCATTTGTGTCTATTTCTTCGCTATACTCACTGACTCATTAGCATTATTGTTGTTTTATCTATTTGAAGTTTGTTTGTATTTGTTTTCTTTTGCTCTTCAACATTTATCTCCTCGCACAAAATGCTCTATTTGCTACTTGTACTTTCTTTTGTTGTATTTACGCCGTTCATTCATACACTTAGGCATTTAACTTTCGTCAGCGCTTCAAATCACATCTTCCAATGTTCATTTCGTTTCTTTTTTCTTTTCACTTCCTATCACGTTTCACATACTTTGTATTCTCAGCTTTAGACCCATTTTTTTCACCTTCTTCCAACATGGTTTATCTCTATACTTGACCCAGTCTACTTCATATTGTCTTCAGCGCCCCTGACACCACAACCCTTGAAGCTATGGCTCAGGTCATATTCTTCTTCTTCTCATGCCGTGTTCTTATTGAAAGTTGGCGACCACGTTTTTAAATGTCTCTCCCAACATAAAACACGTTGAGATTTGTGCATATTCTTATGTCATGGAACCAGGATTTCATCTTCCTGCCGATGCCTTTCTTTCCCTTTACTCTGTCTTGTATTATGTTCTGTAGCAGTAGTTATTTGTCGTTGCATCTTGGTACTTCGTCGTTGGTGATCCTGTTTGTCCAGGGTATCTTCAAAATGCGTCTATAGGGCAACATCTTAAATACCTCAAGTTTTTTGATCATTTGAACTTTCAAGGTCCAAGTTTCCACTTTCTACATCAGTACTGACCAGACATAACAATCCATGAATCCTATTCAAGCGTGGAGGTTCAAATTTCTGTTTAATAATTGTCAACAGCTTTCTTTTGCGACCAATGCGTCTTGGCACTTCGTCGTTGGTGATTCTGTTAGTCCAGGATATCTTCAAAATGCGTCTATAGAGCAACATCTTAAATACCTCAAGGTTTTTGATCATTTGAGCTTTCAAGGTCCAAGTTTCCACTTTCTGCATCAGTACTGACCAGACATAACAATCCATGAATTTTATTCTGACGTAGAGGTTCAAATTTCTGTTTGCAAATATTGAGGAGTATTTGTCAAATGCCTTTCGATCCATTCCATTTCTGATCTTGATTTCTTCGTCTGGATTTGAGCGTTTATGACTGAACCAAGACACTTATATTTTTGCACCCATTCTATTTAATTTTCCATTCAATGTAAGGATGTCTCCCCCTATGTCTTTCCTCCAGGTAATATTAGAATGAGATAATGAAGCCCCAGTAACAGTTTACTAAAAAAAGACAAGAAATCTTTGTGAAAATTTTTGGTGAATATCATGAAAATTACGGAGGATATTGTAGAATATACAAATTTAAAAATACACTTTTGGGATAGAAAAAATTGTATGGTATGGTATGGTGAATATACGATGAAATGTTTGGTACTATTTCCAGTGCAGCTTTATACAATAAATCTTTCTAAATATAGCTGATGTAATAAATTATATGTTAGTAATTATTGAAATTGTAAAAAGGTCAGACATGGCTTCTTTCCATGCTAGAAATCTTTCAAAACCTGGGAGATAAAAATTTAATAACGAAATTAAATTTGGAAATGTTCTTAGCCTATATAACATTTAATTACATCATGAACTAAATGATGATGATCCTGAAGGTAGATTAGAGTTTTGTGAAATACATGAATTGATGCCAACGAAATCAGATATTTTCCAAAAATAATTATTTTAACAGATTTGAAGCGAACAGGATATTGCTCATTCAGTATTCTATAAAACTATATTGATAATACTCACCCCGTAGAATTTGGTAGCAAAAGTTATGGTTTGAAATTAATCAAATCAAAAAGTGAAAATCATTATGGAAGAATTTCAATTTCAGTTGAGAAACGAATAGTACCAGTTTCAGCACATGACAAATTTAGAAATTTAATTTCGTTCTTCGGCATTATCATGTATTAGTACAAATTAGTTAGTTGGAATGAATTTTCTTACATTTAAGAATCAAAAAGATATATATTGCTCAAAAGAAAATTGGATCCAAGCATTTTATTGTAAATTTTCCTCATGTATTTTCCCTAAATTTTCACCTAAATTTTTAATAGTGAAAATACACTTTATCTTTCACCCTGTATATTCTATAAATATTGAACGAACGAAATTGAATTTTTATCACCTTTAGAGTAGTGAAGAACCAGATTCTATTTATAATTTTCGAATCTCGCTATATTCACCTATTTCATAGAAATGCAGAAATTATTTTTTTTATTGTGACACATTTTTTTTCATTTGATATTTTTTATAAATCCACGTGATATTTTTTTTAATTTGACGAAAATAACGAAACATTAGCTGAAGCTAGAAAGTTATTGTACGTGTCAAGTTTTTTCTGTATGCAATTCAAGAAATCCAAGCATTTGATCAAATTTTGACTCTCACTTTTCCTAACAATCCGTTGCTCATGTATTTTCCCTAAATTTTCACCTTGAATAGTTTTTTTTGAGAGCAACCGCATAGAGAATTGTCATAGTTATAGAAGAATCAAAAGTTTTTGCTTCGAAAGTTCATCTTTTTAATAATAAAAATACACTTCAACTTTCGCCCTGTATATACTACAAATATGTAATGGAACGAACGATATGGAATCAGTTAATTACTTGTATTTCTTTTTACAAATTGTGGTGAAGGGTAGTGTCTTATCTCTTATTAATTTTTCGTTATAAATATTGAAAAATAAATTTATGTGGAGAAAATTCAGGCCATGCCAACAATTTCGGCCCAAAAGGCTACATTATTTCCAAAAATACCTTTATATTCTCAAATGTAGAACGCCCATTTTAATTTAAAATTTATATCACCCCTAGAGTACTGAAGAACCAGGGTTCTATTTATAATTTTTGATTCTCCTGTATTCACATCCCTCATAAAAATACAGAAATAATTTTTTTATTGTCACACATCCGCGTGATATTTTTTTAAATTTGACGAAAATAACGAAACATCAGAAAAATTACATCAGCTCAAAAATAGGTGACTATTATAATGATCAAATTACGAGTTTTTCGTCATCAAGATTTCCATTTTATACACTCAATTACTTATTTATAAATTTTGAATCAAAAATGATTCCAGTAATAAATCTTTAATAACGATTTTGATCGTAGAATCGAATGAATCCAAATTGAGGCTTTCAATTCTAAAATATCCGAACATTTATAAACAGAGCGATATCAATAAACAGCAATTTTAATATTATGCGTCACGCTGTAAACATACAAGCATTCATGTATTCAAATTACCCGATGAATATGTGGATACGTAAACAGAGATTTTTATAGCTTGGACTAAAAATTACCTGTCCTATATTAATCTAAATATAAAACCGTCTTCCATTAAATCTGTCATCGAATTTATGAAGCACAGCATATTTTTCTAATCTTTCATCAAATCCTCCCATCCAGCCCACGCAAGATTTTTAGATATACCCCGCACCGACCGAGCACTTCAGTCTTTCGCGAAACTTTGCTCTTGCCACTCGGCAATTTTCGAAAATACTTTTAAAATTTTTTACTCAAATAGTTTCGTAATAAGACTCGCGATCGAACTCTATTATATCTTTACTTATAATGGCCGACAACGAAATAATTATCGATACTTCTAACAACGAAAATAAATTACAGAAACTTGAAGAGAAAGCCCAAAAGGCACAAGAAGCATTCGAACGTGAAGAGAAAGCCAAAAAAGAACTAGAAGCTCTCTACGCCAAACTTTTGGCCGAGAAGACTGAATTATTGGCCACTTTGGAAGGTGAAAAGGGATCCCTTTCCGAAACCCAAGAAAGGGCCAACAAATTACAAGCACAAAAGAACGATCTCGAATCTCAATTATCTGTAAGTAAATTAAATTTTATATTATTTCATTATGATATATAATTTCATGCGGATTATCAAAAAAACTTTTCTAATATTACAAAACTTTTCTAGTACTATTTGATTAAATAATTTTACATATCCAAACTTAGAGGAAATAGTTAAAAATCTGGAAATACCGAAAATAAATTGTCAAATAAAAAAATTTTCTGATTTGATGTAGTGAATCAGTTCTTGGATCAACTCCAAGAAAAAATTAAGCGGTTTTATTTTGCCGATCTCCTATGCTGATGAATCAAATTGGCACATCGGCCTTAAATTCAAAATTCTCGAGATTAATCATAAAATAAATACGCCTACATATTCAAATAAACATTCAGTTTATATATAATCAAAAAATATCCGTTTGGTAATTCTAATTTATTTATTTTCTTTAAAAATCAATATTTTAGGAAACTCAAGATCGATTGAGCCAAGAAGAAGACGCTCGCAACCAATTGAACCAACAAAAGAAGAAACTTGAACAAGAAGTCGCCGGTTACAAAAAGGATATTGAAGATTTAGAACTCAATCTCCAAAAATCTGAACAAGACAAAGCCACTAAAGACCATCAAATCAGGAATTTGAACGATGAAATCGCCCACCAAGACGAACTCATCAACAAATTAAACAAAGAAAAGAAACTTTCCGGTGAAAATAACCAAAAGATTTCCGAAGAACTTCAAGCCGCCGAAGATAAAGTTAACCATCTCAACAAAGTTAAAGCTAAATTGGAACAAACATTGGACGAACTGGAAGATTCTTTGGAACGTGAAAAGAAACTTCGTGGTGACGTAGAAAAAGCCAAACGTAAGGTTGAAGGTGATTTGAAACTTACTCAAGAGGCCGTAGCTGACTTGGAACGCAACAAAAAAGAACTCGAACAAACCATCCAACGCAAAGACAAGGAAATCTCATCTCTCACTGCCAAACTCGAAGACGAACAATCAGTTGTCGGTAAAAATCAAAAACAAATCAAGGAATTGCAAGCTCGTATCGAAGAACTCGAAGAAGAAGTCGAAGCCGAACGTCAAGCCCGTGCTAAAGCTGAAAAGCAACGCGCTGATTTGGCCCGCGAATTGGAAGAGCTCGGTGAACGTCTCGAAGAAGCCGGCGGTGCTACTTCAGCCCAAATCGAACTCAACAAAAAACGTGAAGCCGAACTCGCCAAACTACGTCGTGACCTCGAAGAAGCCAACATTCAACATGAAGGAACTCTTGCTAATCTCCGCAAAAAGCACAACGACGCCGTTTCTGAAATGGGTGAACAAATTGACCAACTCAACAAACTTAAAGCTAAGTAAGTAGTTGCTTCAATATTCTTACTAAAATATATTTTCATGATATTTTCAATACGGTTCATCATCACTGGATACTTTTTATTTTATAGATGAAGTAGGAAACAGATTTTGAGACATATTTTATCCACAATCACCATATTAAGAAATGTAACTGCTTGTTGCCATTTAATTTGGTGTAGGGGACTTCATAGTTCATTAATTTTTATTAAAGCCATTCTATTAGATTACTGTGAAGAAAAAACACAACAACTCTCCAAGTTCATGAGTTTTTAAAACAAAAGCTGTTTGTCAATTTTTCATAACCAACTTGTGACGATTCTAATTCCAAATTATTAAAATTGAATCATATGATATAGGCGTTAACTACTTTTGTTCAGAAAATATAGTACTCCACTCGACAACTCCTCAAGTTCATTTTTTAGTTAATGCGAAATGATTTTTCTTCATACCTCGGTCGAAAATTCAACTTTCGTCCATTGTAGAGTAATATACTATTTTAAATAGCTTCAAGCACGAATAAATCCATTTCTGGATGTGTAATGAACGATACTTAGCTGAAAACAACGAAAAAGAATAAGTTTTAAATTTAAAACATTTCAAACAACGGATATTTCTAGAAACATATTAGAACTAGTGGCACAAGCTAGAGCTGATTTGTTACCAGCGAAATATGATCACGAGATCTCAAAAAAGTTAAAACTGTATTTTATGTTATCGAAAAAACCAAGAATAAGATGCAATGATGGCATGTTATGGAGTTGGTTTTCAATTCTAAAGAGTCAATTAGTTGCTGGTAACACAAAATCTATTGCTTTTCCAAACTTGTGGGCTACATACCAAAAAAGTCCTAACTAACGGTAAAACAAGTATCCACATTTTTATGCGAAGCTTCAAATGAACAAGATCTACTGGCAAAAGTTATTTTAGTGTTTGGGACCTTTGGCGCTTGTGGTAGAGATAATTAGTTGTGTTTGTTGTTGTGTTTTTGTCATGTCAAGAAGTCTTCACTCTTTACTAACATTTTATCCACAGAAAAAACGAAAAGCATAACATTTGCTAAAGAGTCCGAAGCTCAGGACAAAATTATCGAACAAATCTCACAATTTAAATACCTGGGTATGGACCTGTCGAGTCAGCACGACCCAGTGAAGAACCTAATAAGCCAGATCAACAAAGCGATTGCCATATCGGGTTGCTTAAAGCAGATAATATGGGCGAACGAATACATACGAAACGATCTATAAGACTTGCATCAGGCCAATCATGATATACGGAATAGAAACCAGAGAAGAAACCAACAAAATGAAAAGCATGTTTCGACTAAGATGGAGGAGACAAAGAAAAAGATACTGGTACGCCCTCGGGGGAGAAACTAATAGGGGAAAGAGAACCCGGACGATTACCTAAGAGATGGATTGACAGCTGGTAGTCCACCTCCCAAGAACTGATACAGAGGAACCTGCAAAACTAACAGACATGAGATATTAAAAACGAATAAGAAGTTTTACCACTTTACTGTAAACATGCAGATATAGGGTCTAAAAATATGAACAGAAGAAGATTATTTGTTGTATACCTGAATCGTTCAACATATTGGATGCCATACCATCCCGAAGTTCGTTCCAAAATTCCTGAAACTGGAAAATTCCGAAGAATTGGACATGAGGCATTCTTCGGCAACCATGTTGGTTGAAAACGGCGCTAATTTGTTTACTCTAAAAGATATGGAGGATGGCGTTCTTTCAATGTAATAGAAGGATACATAGAAGAATCCCTACAAAAATCTTCTTACAAAATATAAGCTCCATTAGGAAAATCAAAACATCTACGAACTGTCTTCTTATAACGCCGTCTCCCTACGAAGGTTAACGATCCAAATGGCTATTGTAGCATGAGAAACCGCAAGTCTTTCAGCCATGAATTTTGTCTACGGCCGACCGTTTCCTATCGATCTCCCCTTCTATTATCTCATGTCGCTCGCCTCTCATTATATTCTCTCCTTAATTGTCGTGGGAAGTTACCCATTTGCTGTAGGACCTCTATGTTTGTCTTATATTCCGTCCAAAATATCCGCAGCATTCACCTGTAGACGTACATCAATTTTCTTCTCTGTGGCCGCATCCATGGTCCAACCAATTCGCATCCGTACAGAAGAAAAGGAAAGATGCATGCTCCTCAAAGCAGCAATCTGCAAATTGCTCTCTCGGTCCTCACCATAGATCTACGAAGTTACACAGTCGCTCCTACTAATGAACCCAGGCGGACGTGCTCCTAAAGAAATGGCACCCCAGATCATGCAGGAACCACCTTCATAAGCACTCCGCTCTTCAATGCAGCAATCTGCAAATCGCTTTCTCGGTCCTCGGCAGCGAAGCATTCTGGTCTGGAGTTCCAGGCTGAGGTTGCGGTTGCCAGAAATGTCCTCATGCTGCTTAGAGTTTTAAGCTCTTGCTCAATTCTTAATCTGATTTCGAGTTTTTGGTCGCATTGCTGGTTGACCAGCGTGCCCAGGTATCTTAGAGATGACACTTGTTCAATGATCTCTCCGTGGAGTCTTAGAATGGCGTTTCTTTGTATTTTTGAGAATAACAAAAGACGTGTTCATATAGAGGTTGAATTGCTCGCTATATTCTACAATAGCATCCATAAGAGATTGAAATTCTGGTAGGCTACTAGCCATCACCACGCTATCCTCTGCGTAAAGAAGATTGTTTAAAATGTTTCCATTGATCTTTATGCTTGCAGTTGTATTCTTGAGCGCTTCGCTGAATACTTCCTTTTTGTCTGTTGCTGTTTGGTGCCAGTAACGATAAAGACGAACTGTCTGCTTCAATATTTTTAGTTCTAAAGAATGAAATATTGAAGGAACTGAATTTCTGCAAGAATACAAATGTTATAATTGATTCCAACGACTTCTAAATATACTGTTGATTTGTTGTTGTTTTCAGAAAATGTCACCTTTAAGGATAATAAAAAATGATTCTTTCTTAAGATCTCTCATATTTTTTGTCAATGAATGTGATTGTGGATAAAACTTTAAAAAAAAATGTATCCCTCGCGTTTAAACATTCTCACGTATATTCGAATATTCCAGAGTATTCAAAGAAAAAATAATAAATTTTATTCTATTATTATATGATTTAGGGCCGAAAGAGACCGTGCTAATATTTATTCTGAACTTCAACAAACCCGTGGTGCCGTTGAACAAGTTGGAAGGGAGAAGGTACAAAAGTCCGTTGATTGAACGTTACTAGAAATAAAAAGTTTTTCGATAAAAATATTTTAAATTGCATTCCGCACCACAATTAGACAAAAAACAGTTTATTTCTTTTGTAACTTATGTGACTCTTGTACTTGTCGATTTTACCCTTTATTCCCCGCACTTTACCTTTTTTTGTTACCCCTGTTACGATGTGTTAGTTATATTTATTATTTCGATTCGAAGGGCTGAAAAAGAAAAGGCTCAATACTTTGGTGAACTCAATGATCTCCGTGCTTCAGTCGACCACTTAGCCAACGAAAAGGTATAAAAAAAACATCGTGCGCACTTGCTTCTCCATTATTGGCATATAAACGAAGTTGGCTACTAAGAAACTAAACAATTAGACACTATAAGCTTTTTCCATATTCACAATTTTTACGTAATATAATATAAGCAGCTAATATTAGCGAAAATCGTTTTCAAAATCGATAATCTAATTGCTAATTTCTTACCTCCTTAACCAGTGTGTTATTTGTGCTTTCTTTGTCATTTCTTCGCGTATTATAACCAGTGTCTCACATTGATTTTCATGTTTAGGCCGCTATTGAAAAAGTATCCAAACAATTAGGACAACAACTCAACGATGTACAAGGTAAACTAGATGAAACCAACCGCACTCTCAACGACTTCGATGCTGCTAAGAAGAAGTTATCTATCGAAAACTCTGACCTCCTTAGACAATTGGAAGAAGCCGAATCTCAAGTATCTCAGCTTAGCAAAATCAAAGTATCTCTTACTACTCAATTAGAAGATACCAAGAGACTAGCCGACGAAGAAAGTAGAGAACGTGCTACCCTCCTTGGTAAATTCCGCAATCTTGAACACGACTTGGACAACATCCGTGAACAAGTTGAAGAAGAAGCTGAAGCTAAAGCTGACATTCAAAGACAACTTAGCAAAGCTAATGCCGAATCACAACTCTGGCGTCAGAAATACGAATCTGAAGGTGTTGCCCGTTCGGAAGAACTCGAAGAAGCTAAGAGGAAATTACAAGCTCGTCTTGCTGAAGCGGAAGAAACCATCGAATCTCTCAACCAGAAGGTTGTAGCTCTTGAAAAAACTAAACAACGTTTAGCTACTGAAGTCGAAGATTTACAACTCGAAGTCGACCGTGCCAACGCTATTGCCAATGCTGCCGAAAAGAAACAGAAAGCATTTGACAAGATCATTGGAGAATGGAAACTCAAAGTCGACGATTTGGCCGCCGAACTTGACGCAAGTCAAAAGGAATGCAGAAACTACTCTACTGAATTGTTCAGACTCAAAGGTGCTTATGAAGAAGGACAAGAACAACTTGAAGCTGTCCGCCGCGAAAACAAGAACCTCGCTGATGAAGTTAAAGACCTCCTCGACCAAATTGGAGAAGGTGGACGTAACATTCATGAAATCGAAAAAGCCAGAAAACGTTTGGAAGCCGAAAAAGATGAACTCCAAGCCGCTCTTGAAGAAGCTGAAGCTGCTCTTGAACAAGAAGAAAACAAAGTACTCCGTAGCCAACTCGAACTTTCTCAAGTACGTCAAGAAATCGACAGACGTATCCAAGAGAAAGAAGAAGAATTCGAAAACACCCGTAAGAATCACCAACGTGCTCTCGACTCTATGCAAGCCTCTCTTGAAGCTGAAGCCAAGGGCAAAGCAGAGGCTCTCCGTATGAAGAAGAAGTTGGAAGCTGACATCAACGAATTGGAAATTGCTTTGGACCACGCTAACAAGGTAAATAATATTTATTCAAAAGAGAAACGAATAATTTCATTATTCATTTCATTTTACAGGCTAATGCTGAAGCCCAAAAGACAATTAAACGCTACCAACAACAACTTAAGGACACCCAAACTGCCCTTGAAGAAGAACAAAGAGCTCGCGATGAAGCCCGTGAACAGCTTGGAATCTCAGAACGTCGTGCTAACGCTCTTCAAAACGAACTTGAAGAATCTCGCACTCTCCTTGAACAGGCCGATCGCGCTCGTCGTCAAGCCGAACAAGAATTGGGAGATGCTCATGAGCAATTGAACGAACTTGGAGCCCAAAACGCCTCTTTGTCTGCTGCCAAGAGGAAATTGGAAACCGAATTACAAACTCTCCACTCTGATCTTGATGAACTTCTTAACGAAGCAAAGAACTCCGAAGAAAAAGCTAAAAAAGCTATGGTTGACGCTGCTCGCCTTGCCGATGAGCTCCGTGCTGAACAAGACCACGCTCAAACACAAGAAAAACTTCGCAAAGCTCTTGAAGCTCAAATCAAGGATCTCCAAGTACGTTTGGATGAAGCCGAAGCTAACGCACTTAAGGGTGGCAAGAAAGCTATCGCTAAATTAGAACAACGTGTTAGAGAATTAGAAAATGAATTAGACGGAGAACAAAGGCGGCACGCAGATGCTCAAAAGAACTTGAGGAAGTCAGAACGTCGTATCAAGGAACTAAGCTTCCAAGCTGAAGAAGATCGCAAGAATCACGAAAGAATGCAAGACCTTGTAGACAAGCTACAACAAAAGATCAAGACATACAAGAGACAGATCGAAGAAGCCGAAGAAATTGCTGCCTTAAACTTGGCCAAATTCCGTAAGGCTCAACAAGAACTTGAAGAAGCCGAAGAAAGAGCCGACCTCGCAGAACAAGCTATTGCCAAATTCCGTGCTAAGGGACGTTCCGGATCAGCAGCTAGAGGAGCAAGCCCAGCGGTAAGTAGCACAACAAATTAATAATATTAAAATGAATAGGGTAGAATTTTTTAGTATAGACACAATTCATAAAACATTGAGAAACAAAATAAACACATTTCAATAACTCACACGTTAAAGCTTTTAGTTAAAAAACCACACAGATGTTGTAACTAGTAATAAATACCATAAATAAATGATTTATCTTTAAAGCCGCCGAAACAATCTGTGGCACAACGTTTACCGATTTCATTGGAATAACGACAAAGTTCAATAGTAAGTTCCATAATCTTTCGATGAATTTTTAGGTTAGGTTCGTTCCAACCAGTCAAAGAACCGTCTTTGGTACGATTCTGCGCAATAGAGGTTATGTGTTCCAACCGACTTGGACGACGTTTATGAACCGATTCTGAGGCGATATTTTCGAACGGAGATTGCGCATAAATGTCATTCAAAAACGGTTCAGATTAACATGTTGGAACAAACCTAATATTGTGTAATGTCGGTTGCATAATTTTTACATATTTCCAACTACTCTGGGACTTTATGTAGTTGAAATTATTATTGACTTTCAAGTGCATGTATATTTGTATCATTTAGTGTTACATATGGATTTTATGGAAAAAAATCTGTAGAGGTTTGGCTATTTTTTAAGTTAGAACAATAAAAAATCCACAAACAGTTCTTACTGTGTGAACTATACATATACGAGGGAAAGTCAAGTGCGTGATTATTTGAATCAAAATCACGTTGTTTTACTTAAAAAAGAAATTATCAAATTAATGAAACTAAACGTTTACCAGACCTAGAAGGCATTCATCAGAAAATCTTTTAGTTGATTAGAAAGTCGGTGAAGGGCCACCAGTTTTCTTTTCCAATATCACAATTCAAAATTATATATTTAAAAGGATGGTCCCAGAAGTACCCAACAAAGAAAACTCAACAATTTTGGAATTTATTTATCAACGTAATCTCCTTCTAGCTCCATACACTTTTCCCAGAGATATTCAATGAGTTTCAATACTCAAGCTCCTCAAAATGGTCAGTAACTGCCGAGATCACCTTTTCATTATCGGAAAATCTTCGATCATCGAGCTATTTTTTTAAGTATGATAACAGAGAATAACCCGAGAGGGCTAAATCTGGCAAATACGGTGCATGAGGTAGCAATTCAAACATCAAGTCATCAATTTTTGCCATTGCCAGATCACCTCTTCATTGTCGGAAAATTCTTCGATCATCGAGCCGTTTCTTTAAGTCTGATAACAGAAAATAGCCCAAGGGGACTGAATCTGGTAAATACGGTGCATGAGGTAGCACTTCAAACATCAAGTCATCAATTTTTGCCATTGCAATAACGAATGTTTGACCTGGTGCATTGTCTTAATGAAACAACACTTTTTTCTTAGCCAAATGCGGAAATTTTTGTTTGATTTCTTCGTTCACATAAATCTCGTCGTTGATAGTTTTTCCTTTTTGAAGGTAGTCACTGAAAATTAACCCAAGCGAATCTCAAAACCACGATGTCATGACCTTGTATGCAGTTCTAGCTCTTCTAGTTCAGCTTTTTCATATAGGTTGAGCTAAGACCTTTCAAATAAAAGTATTGTACTACATAACGTTGATCAATTTTTTCTATGTTAACAAATTCACTGAGAGCGTTCACTATTAATGGCCGCCAAACAAATACCAAACAATGTAGGGTCTTCAAACTTGAAACTTATGCAGTATAGATTGTGTACTTTCTATTTCAGGGCTATTTTTTCAATCAACTGCTGAATTAACTGAACTTAGTTGAGATTTAAATTTCTCTATGGGACATAGGGACATACCTGTATGTAAAAACAAGACTAGAACATTTTATTTGAACATATTTTCATAACCCATCAGATATCGTAGGAAATTTAGGTACTATACGGGCAAAAATATCAGATATAACATATACTGGTTCTGCGGTTAATGGGATATTTCGAATTCTATTCAAATAATTTCGTTTCAGAAGGAATTATCCGTAAACATAATTTGTGTTCCAATGAAAAGCTCTAGAAAAATGTGGCTATCAATTTTGGATTTTTGACGCATTCTTGTGTAGCAAAAAATTGAAAACAGAAAAGTATAATGAAAGAAAAAATTACTTTTAAGGTACTATTGAACTAAAAGCTGATATATTCAGCTTGATTCTGCCTTAATTTTTCTTAATGATTTATTACTTTCTAATCAGTGATTTTTTAAGAGGTATAGGATTTTATTTTGAAAAAGAACCACAAAAAATTTGAAAAAATTGATGAAATCTTTATTGGAATCGATAGGACAATCAGTATAAATTAATATTTGAAGATGATTTCATGCAAATATTGGCCGCGGCTCCGCTTTAGATAATCCATGGGCAAGGTGCAATTTTGGCACACTGTCCTCTATCATATCGGCCAGTATTTTACGAATAAATGCTTCAATATTGGCTTCCAGTGCGTTAATCATTGCTGGTGTATCCCTGTAGACATGAACTTTAGCATAGCCCCAAACGAAATAGTCCAAAGGCGTTAAATCACACAATCTAGGCAGCCAAAAGACGGACACCAAACGTGAGATGAACTGTTCACTCAATTTGGCAATTGTTTTGCTTGTTGTGTGGTATGTGGCACCGTCTTGGTGAAACCACATGTGAGGCATGTCCAATTCTTCCATTTTGGGCAAAAAAAATTGTCAATCATCACACGATAACGCTCGCCATTCACAGTAACGTTTCGGACATCGTCGGTTTTGAAGATGATTCCACCGGCCCATAATCCACACCAAACAGTGACTTTTTCGGGATGCATTGGTAGCTCTTGCAAAGCTTCTGGCTGGTATTCACTCTAGATGCGGTAATTTTGCTTGTTGACCTATCCATTCAACCAGAAATCAGCTTCGTCGCTGAATATAACTTTTCCAACTTAGCCAGCGCCCGTTTACCAAATGTTAGACGTTGTGGGAGATAGTGTGGCATCAATTCTCACACCAGTGGTATCTTGTAAGGTTTTACACCCAAATCCTTTCGCAAAATTTTCCATGTAGAGGCCCAATTGCTACGAACGTCCAATAGTGTAAACTGGGTTCGAAATTTAGTCACAAACTTCTGAATAGTTCTCTCGGTAGGCTGACCAAACTGCCCATAAATTCAATAATTTGCAAGCGTTGTTCCTTCGTAAATCGATTGATGATTAAATTATAGACCCAACTAAACAAGTTTGATAATGACACAAGACACGATTGACGCGTCATCTCTCAAAAACAGTGTTGCCAAAAAGATACCAGCCAAAATTCACTAATTTTTAGTAGATATACTCACAAATTTTAAGTTTTTTGTTTCCAGAGATCTTACAGCTACCACAAATTTAAAAAATTCATTTCTCTATTGTATATTGTTTAGTATTTATCTAATGTTCATAATATATAGTTTAAAGAATTCTAGGTTTTAATTTTTGGATTTTACAACTTCACAAAGTGGTAATACTGTTAATGAATCGTCACGAGTTGTATTATGTACTCGGACTACCTTTTCGTTTACCTGAAATTAAATGTAGGTACGATTTTATTTTGAGTGACCGTACCAGTAAGGAAAAGGTCAAAAATAATTGTCGTAAAAGTTCAAAAATGGTAAAAAATTATATTTTAAATGTAAATTGATTGATTACTGCACTTGATATGGTTCGCACAGATTTCAAAAATAGTATAGTTTGGAGGTTGTGTATTGTGTAAATATAGAGATGAAAATTTTGAGTTAAATTTTAATGTTTCAGCCAAGACAGCGCCCCACCTTAGGAATGGGAGACCAGCTCGGCGGTCCATTCCCACCAAGGTTCGACCTAGCTGATTTCGAGTGAACAAGCGCTGTGTTAGAATCTTTATAAAATAAACGAACTGTTTACATCGCAGTATAACCAACATTACGCGAATTTACTTTTATTAATTTTTTATTTTCATTTTTGAATATTAGAGTTGTATGATTCCGTATATGTACGAGAAAATGGAGAACGAAGGGATTTTCAGAGACACGTATTCACCAACTATAGCCCTTTGATCTCTCGATTTCTCAAAATGCCAATTATTTTGTTATGAAAACATGTAGATTGTAAAATGATATTGTATGTATGAAATGTTGTATGATATAAGGCACCAATAAACATAAAAGTTATATTGTTTTCTGAGTTCTTTTCACTTCCTTTTTTCATTTCATTCCATAGATAATTAACACGTCGTGGAAAAATTAAAGAAATCTTGTTGTTTTCTTGGCTTTTGTTCACGTATTTTGGCACATTAGTCACATCTATTTAAACCTCCGAAATGACCCTTCACCTATGTCTTTTATCTTGATTCTTAGCATGTTTTAATTCTGAATTATCATATCTAAATATAACACTCAGTGATATTTTTGAGATCACTATAATGAACAAACAAATCTAAAAAGATATTTGAAAAACTTATTAGCGAATATAAAATATAATTTCACCAAAAATTTACTAGATAGAGGACGATTTCGAATACATTCCGAGGTTTTATTAATTATTTCGAATAAAATTCCTCAAAGACTCGATAATTAAGTTGGAATTTCTGGAAGCTTTAGTTATATTCATTTTCGGGCATGCTGAGGCCAATTTCGCCATTGAAATTCACCGGGGAGGTTATACGGGGGTGCATTTCGGAAAAATTGTACGGGTAAAAAAAACGTTTCTCGGGGGTTTTCGGGCATGCTGAAAATGGACACGGGGGCGCTCGGAGACGGTTGTGAGGGATGGAAAAAATGAAAAATGCCAAATTACGAAAATATGTTTTTGTATTCTTACTCACTTATTTATGATAATGTTTTATTGTTATCTTAGTATAGTGTATTGTCGTATTTTCAAATATGATGTATTTATTAAATCATCTACAACATCTTTCAACTCTTCTTCTTTTCCTCTTCCTCCTCTTCTTGCCATCACAATGCTTGCATGCCATTTTCTAGTCCAGCCCATTACGTCGGCACCCGCAGCTGTTGCCACAATCGCAAGAACAAGAAACGATGTTCAGAATTTCTTCCGACCCTGCTCCTGGGTCATAACGACAGGACTTAGCTCTCCATTGTCCAATTCCCATCTCCATTTCAAAGGATTTGAAGATCTGTCCTCTTGTAAATCCGTATATGTCTATATATTTAAATATATAAACAAATAGAAATCTAATATTACAATTTATAATATTTATAATAAAATATTAAACCTCAAGCACCCCCCTAGAACCCCGAGGACTCTCGGTGAATTTCAATGTCAGAATTGGCCTAAACATCCCCGAAAACCATAGAGAAACGATTTTTGAGCAATTTTTCCGGGTTTCCAATCGTATGATAAGCAAAGAAAGCAATTTTCGAAAAATGGCGCAACCAGTAAATGTAAACATTTTTTGCGGCCGCTTAGTTATTAAAGTTTTTAAAGAAATTGTTGTCTATATTCCACTTCATTTCGAAATTGTCCTCTACTTAGTAAATTTGTGGCGCGTTTCGATCACCAAGTTATCATCTTCAGAAACGCGCATCAGACAGTGTAGAGGTGGTATAAGCAGCGGTAAAAATCGGTAAAATATCGACAGTTACAATAATCCGAAGTGACTACTGGGCCACAATACGTGAACAAAAGAATATTCAAAATGTTTGAGGAAAAACCTAGCAAGTAGTTTTATTTTTAGTAAGATTTGATAGTTTACTAAAAATTTAGTGAAAGTGCAGAAAAATTTTCACATATGTCGTTTTCATTAGTTATTTATGTCACTTTTTGCATTAAAAAATATATAATACGCGGTGCAATATTCAATACGAATCTAAATTGGTTTTTCCAAAGCTGGTCCTGGAATTTTGGAGTTTAGATATTACCAATCGAATACTTGATAGTGTACTGCATCATGGAAAAATTTTGAAAATCAAATGAGCTGTGTAAACACTATCTATAACCAATTAAAACTCATGGTCAATTCCACAATCACCCTGTGATTTAATAGCCTCATGAGCTGCTCTACATAAATTATGTAAAGTCAAAATTGGTTTTCGTTATAATGGAACTTTCTTTTGCGACATCTTGTAGACAGAAATAGGAAACAGACTTTTCTTTTCCTCGCCCTGTATAGTATAAATAAACGAAACACAAATTTTCATAAATTTTAATTCATAGTAACAATTTTTATAAACATTTTGTGGCACATAAATAATATTTAATAAACATAAAAGTTTGAGCGATTTTTATAAAATAAATAAATCTTCACTCAACAAATAAATAAAAGTTGATCGTTTCATAGATTCTAAAAAATTATGGTACAAGCACATAGCAAATGTTTAAACTGTAAAAAAATTATTTACGAAATTAGTTTTATATAAAACCAAATTATTCGTGTTGTAAGTTCAAATGTTTAGAGCTGCTTCAACCTTTAATACTTTTTCTAGTTCAGCCTGTAAGAACAAAAGATCGAAATCTTTCGATAAAGACTGAAATAAGTCGAAACATCAATATTTTTAACTTTTTCAAAAACTAATTTTCAATTACAAAACACCTAAAGGCAATACGAGGTCTGGCTATTGAATAACGAGACTCGCTACGAAAAAGGGTTTTATTATAAAAATTATTCTACATTCAAATGCTGGAAGGCTTCTTTCAACAATTTATAGCACCTAGTCGGAGCTTTTTTCAAATTTAACGAGAAATTTGAGATTGATACGTGTTTTACGACGTGCATAGACAAGACATCTAGACACCCGTCTAGGGCGCCCTCTAGACGCGCAGTCTCGTTATTTAATAGCCAGACCTCGTACATTTTGATGAAAAGTAAAATAGTCGAAATGTCAATCTTTTTACCTCATTCAAAAACTAATTATCAATTAGAATAATCATAAAATCAACAATAAACAAATAGAAAAATTAATTATTACCTCGACTGCACCATACAATTGATCACTGGAGTTTCGAAATACTGTAATTGGACAAACTGTTACCGCAGATCTTTATTGGAAACAATTAGATCTAGTCCAACAACATACTGCACAAGACGAACCTTAACCTTTACCCTTCATTATTCGCGCAAAAAATCTGTAGGTTTATTATACACACTAATCTTTAGATGTTCCCTATTCTCTACTACCAAGAAATTGCTGCGCTATTTCAAAAAGTACAGATACTAAGATTCAGAAGCGCAGAGACCGTTTAGCGAATAATCTGAAAGGAAAATCGGTTTCACATAATTGAATTCAATTGCGTGCAAAATAGATTTGAGACCAAATTTAGATTTATCCGATGACATAGAAGAGTCAAAAAAATTTGAGATAGAAATGCGATTCCGAAACTGATCATTAAAATCGTGGAATTGCAGATAGTGAAACTGAAATTGCAGTCAGAGGGATATGACTAACATGATGGTTACCATAATACCGATCTGCATAATCTTTCGTCTAATCAGGAGACAATTTTGGAGCAATCATATGATGAACAAAGATGATTGCGAAGAGACTGATAATCACGAGGATGATATGAATGAAATTCTAGACTATGACGTTTCGATTGGTACTGCAGACAATAAATTCTCAGCACCTGGTTTCCACCGTGTTCGAATGAGAGCTATGAGATACAAGCAAATTATTGTAGCATGTAGCTTTTCAAAATGGTATAGAAGGGCCCTAACAAAATAAAAACTGAGGATCTAGCTATGAAAACAGGAAAAGGAAATATACAAAATCCGTAGAAATCGACCTGCAACGATCGAATATAAATATATAAATGGGACGAATGGCAAAGCTGTTGGATTATGTACAATTGTAAATGGTTGAACGTCATTTCCGAACAATTTTCGTCAAGTCCAAACACATTGTTTAAGTACCTACCTAATAGATATTAAAATTAAAATAACTAACGTCAACAAAACGGATTCGCTTCTTGAGAAAAAACCAGTGTTTGTTCTACTACCTCGGTTGGTGTTATTACCTGTTATATTCAATTTTGATTTATTAGCTAATGTGATATTTTTCATTATATGGTGATCGATTTTAAATGTCGAATCGCACGTAGTACCAGTTATAGCTTCTTTAACAGAAGATTTCAAAATCCTGAAATTATATTCTCGATAATTCAGATGTTTATACATAAATATGGGAAGTTTATCGGAAAGAACCCATATGGTGTCATTAGCGTCTACTTTAATATCATTAGGAAACACCATGAGTTCATTGCTCATGAACACCCTGCCTTGAGATTCCATTGTGTAATTTTTAAGGGAAGTTCTCCAACAAGCGACAGCGTTTAGATTGATTAATGCGTAAAATAAAACTCCGGTCTTCTTGTGTAAAAATGATACACCACTTTGTGCTTTAGGTCCTCTAGAACCAAGTAGTTTGAATTCTCCGAAGATAGCTGTCGAGTTTTTAACTAATTCTTCGTTCGTTAATATTTTCGTGCTCACTTTGAATTCGTTAAAACTGGTCATTGGATGGAAGTACAGGGTGCTGTATCCTTCAGAGTCTTTTTCAGAAAGGGCTAGACCGAATAATCCGTCTTCCCATTGGAAAGATATCTGAAAACAAATAATTTCCATTATTGTAAGAGTCGTATATAGAATTTTTCGTTAACTAAGAAAGCGACTAGCCTCCAGTTATTATACGAGATGCAATAGAATAGACTCAAAAATTGGTAGAAACTCTAAAAACATTTAATTTTACAAAGAAATATATCTGTGACCAAATTGTTAAGGGATCAGATCACGAAGTATCTCTTCTTCCATAAATTATTGTATTTTCAATTCTATCGAATTGATAAATACGAAAATTTAAAATGTAACCACTGAAAACTGGAGCAACTGTATTCAAGACGTGGAAAAAATTGAGAGCTCATATAGATGTACATACAATGGATTCCGGGACACACTGATTAGAACGGGGGTAGACAAACCCTTTATAGGACCTGATTCCTTCTGTGGGATCAGTTACAATAGAAAAACATTAAAAAAGAAGGTAGATAAAAACGAAACCAACAACCTACAAAGGCTGAGACAGGCAAAGATTATTCTGGGAAACTCTAACCAGAGTAGATCAGCTGATGTATTCTTCAAAACTAACAGGAGTTCTATCTGGGCACCGTCGCTTTAATGGACATCACATTCCCTTGAAGTGTGAGGCACTACACATGGGAGCAGTTAAAATAGAAGACTAAGATCTCTGGCAGTTATAGCCAACTATAGACTTTTTAAAACAGATCATTGGGTTTCCAAGTATCGCAGCAAGAAAGGAGGACAAAAGAGATCTTTTGGGTCCCTGTGTATTATACCCCAATATTTACGTACATACATAGATGTATGTATAATGTTTATTTATATATTAATATAATAATTTACGACTTTTAAGTTTTATCGAGATAAATTGTAATGCTAGAGTTAATTTATCCAAAACAACCCTTTTCACAGCGGTCATCATCATCAATTACTTATTTATTATTATTAACTCTAACCTCATTAAGTTATCGTTGCTATTAATTTGTCTATGTTTAGTCTGTCTTTCAGTTTTATAGATTCCACTCCAATCCCATTAAAGTATCGTCTAATTGTTACTTTAATTTATTAAATCCTCAGTTTGCTAAATAAATAGTTTTTGAAAAGCAAGTTGGTGACTTGAGTTATTTAATTTAAGCTATTACTTAAGTGGTTGCTAGAACAAACACGTCCCGACTGAACGCATAAGCCATCAAATGTTTCGAGAAAATGCTTGCGTGCACGTAGCTCAAAATTAAATGATGTTTAAATTCATTTTTGAAATATAAATTATAAAAATATTACTTGATACGAAGCGTATAACTAGCACCCCCTATAAGAGGCAGGCAAAAATAAATTCCAGCTTCCAAAACATATTCTTATCGAATTTCTTTACAATGTTGCTTGTAGTTTTGGCAAAATCGTGAAAATTGTTTATCTGTTTATCTTAAATACGGATGGTTTTTCGAAATTTACATTTAAAATCATCTCTCAATTTACTATTTATTCTACACAAGGTCCCTTTTTTTTAAACAAACTGTATATCTTTCAGTATCCGTTATGTATAAACATTTTACGTCATGAAGTTTTTTTAAATTGATTTGATTTACAAATTTTCTAGTTTTACCTTGTTTGCATTATGTAAAGGCCATTACACACGATTTACACACAAAATTTTATCAAAATACAGAAATTTAATGGTAATAATTCAATTCCTTATAAAATATATTATGTATTTATCAACATTTTGAACATGAATCAAGATTAGAATAAATTAACAAAACAACAGACGAATTTGTGTTGTTAAATTTGTCAAATCTACTCTTCGGCGTGTATAAATGCCACCTAAAAATAATTATTAGTACATAAGTAGAGAAAAATAACAAATGGCGTCAGCGCGACTTGAACCTGGAACCTCCCGCTTGTGAGCTTCGTACTTTAGCCACGACACAACCTTAATAATACGTTTGTTTACGCACTAGTGATTAAAATATGTTTCTTACGCACCCAAAAGTGTGTTTTTATGCACAGTAGTAGAAAAGGCAAAGCATAATGAGAAAATTCCGAAGCTCGTATAACAAGAGCACAACCAATTTCTGGAATTAATGTATTAAAAGGATATTTTTGTGTACTAATCTAATTAATTAATTTCACAATCTATGATTATTAGTACAAAAAGCCAATAAGAAGCAAATATCTTGGTATATAATAATCCAGTCAATTTAAACATTCAAAGTTACATAAATTCCCATCAAGCTGAAAATCAGTAAAATTGTTTGAAACACAATTGAACATAGAATTTGAATGTTCCCAATCGTTCCCGTGTACGGAAAAAAGTTTTATTCGAAGTCAAAGGTCAAAAAATGAGTTTTTCGCAATTTTCAGCACAACGGTGAGTTTTATCGTCAAAATACCTTAAACAAAAACTGTAGATCATAAAATTATCTACAAAAAACGTATCTATACTTTTTTTCCTACAAGCCACCGTTTCTGAGATATAATGATTCAAATAATTGTAAAAATTGTATTTAATGGTTTCACCAATATATTTTCAGCAGTAAACTTTTCTTAAAACATTGAAATGAGCCGAGACTTGTTGTGAGTATTTGTAAGACATTTCTGTTGACTGGTTGGAACTGTTATAAGTTCATTAAATAAATTATCAATTGACGAAGATGTTGCTAAAGTTTAACGATGCTGTTCTGCAGTTCTGATAACTTTTAAAACTATTTGAATCATTATATCTCAGAATCGGTAACTCGTAGGAGAAAAAGTATTGGTACATTTTTTGTAGATAATTTCATGATCTACAATTTTTGTCTGAAGTGTTTTTATGGTAAAACTTACCGTTTTACTGATAATCGAGAAAAACTGTAATGGGAAACATTCAAATTTTATTTTTAATTGCATTTTAAACAATTTTGATGGGAATTTATGTAGCTTCACTCTTATTTTTTGGTCTAATTGACCGGACTATAAGTTCATTCAAAAATTTTACTCACCCCTGAAACGTTCATTTTCCCTGCTAAAGGATCGATGTTGAAGTAGTGATGTTGTATCATCCAAGATTTATTTTGTTTATAATCGTAAACCACTAAAGCTGGATGTCCTAAATCTGCCAAATACGTAAAACTGTCATCACAATTTTTTTCGTCTACCGCAATATTTGCAAAAAAACTATCCTCGGTATGCCATTGATCTTTAGGTATTTCGTAAGTGCGGATAAGCTTGTCTGTTGTTAAATCAAAAATCAAAAGTTTTGGCGTTACTTTCTTAGCTATTGTTTGATCCAACATATTTTTATAACCTGAATCTATGACCCATAAACGACCGCAGCTGTCGGCTCGTATCCTGAAAGCTGATACTATACCAGGAATTTCAACGTCTTGATTATGTGTTTCCCAGTCTGGATACGGACGAAGCAATGGAGAAACTGGATTATCTATTTTCAAAATAGGAAAAAATTATATATTAATGTGCTAAGAAAACAACAAGGAATATTATTAATGTTCATAAAGAGGGAAAAAAAATTTTTTAATTTTCTTAAAGTATTTATAATGTATTAGAACTTTGATAATATTTTTCACTTATACACGACGACTTAAAACTATCTGTATATGGCAAAATACTTATAGTACAATCATGAAAATTTCTACACTTTCGAATTATTTTTTACGAAAATTCCCTTAAAGATATGAAAATGTTTTCTATTCGATTGCTTTTAGTAAGGTCAGATGTATTTGAATCTATGTCGAAAAATTTTTCATTTTTTACAGTGTGTGTAAAAAGTGTTCAAAGCTTAATTTTATAAATATCAAATTTCTTTATTTTTTCAAATATAACCACCCGGTTTTTTCTATTTTAATGCATTCAGGGGTAAAAAAAGGCACATTCATTTTTCTGTATGTTTTCTGTAAAGTTTTAGATAAAACAAATCAAATCCTATTCCAACTTTTAGTCGTTTACAGAAAACATTTGATATCTGGATAACGGTGAGGTTTAGGTATAGGAAAGTATACATGAATTTGCCTTATTTTTTACTCCTGAATCCATTAAAATAGAAAAAACCGGGTGGTTATATTCAAAAAAATAAAGAAATTTGATATTTATAAAGTTAAGCTTTGAACACTTTTTATACACACCCTGTATAAAATGAAAAATTTTTCGACATAGATTCAAATACTGATTTTGCTTAAAGCAACCAAACAGAAACCATTTCCATATCTTTAAGGATATTCTTTTAAAAAAATAATTTATAAGGGTCTGCAAAGTTCAAATTTTTTACAAAAAAACTAATAACTCAAAAAGTATGCATTTTTCGAAAAAGTTTTTAAGCAAAAGTATACTAAAATTTTACGTAGATTTAAAAAATGTATTAATATACAGGGTATTCTATTTAAAATAACAAAGTTACCGTCGACTTTCAGGCCAACCGGAAATCGTTCATCTTTGAAAATATTTTGGTTAAAAAGATCGTATCCGAAAACCCAAACGTAGAAATTTTCATGATTTTACTATAAGTATTTTGCCATATACAGATAGTTTTAGCTCGTCGTGGGACACCCTGTATACGATAATTGCATTAACCGCTTCTCCAGGTGTAGAAAAACTTTGACATCGCAATTTATTGTTGATCTGTGGGAATAAAAACAAATCGTTCGGTGCCAAACAAGGACTGTACGGTTGATGATTCATAAATTCGATGCTTTGACTTTTCAAAAACGTTTTTATTTGAACTCATGTGTGAGATCTCGTATTGTCGTGGTAGAGAATGATTCAATATTGACCGTTCTAAGTTGCTCTAATGGAAAAATAATTCCGAAAAATCAGGCGATCATTTTCTTCAAAATGCTTCGAGCGCGAACACCTTGTTGGATTCGGCTCGCCTTGGAAGACCTATACAGTCGAATGTTAATTAATTTCGGGTTCATAAGCATAATTTTATTAAATTATGCGCGAACCAAATATTTTTACAGCATAACTTAAAATCTTCGCGATTTGATTCCATTTTTTGACCAAGATGAATGTTTCAATTATTTATAAGCAATTCAAATACCAGTCGTATGACAACACGTTCTGAGTACGATTACTTTCAATCCTAATCCAAGTAGCAGCCCTCGTATTTAATCATATTCTATGAAAATTTTGCTTGAAACTATTAGCGACCCCATTCTGGAAGACTTAAAGTTCATCAGAAATCAAACGAAGTTGAAGTTTAGCATCTTTCTTCTACACGAACCTAAATGCTATCAAAAAAATTGAAGTCATCATGTATTTTTCCAAATAAAATTACTTATATCGAATAAATATATTTTTAAATAATTGCGTGTTTTTGATTGGTGTAAAATCCACCAAATTGTGCGTGCAAATAATCGAATTATCATTCGGATGATTGTCGAAGCTGTAAACGCCGATAAAGAAACGATTATAAAAATTTTTCACGAGGAATTACACATGACAAAAGTCTGTGCGAAGTTGTTGCCAAAAATTTTGACTCCTGACCAAAAGCTCTTGGGTCAACGGGTCTGCTCAGATTTCCTTGAAAGATTAGATTGGATTTTTCCTAATTTTCAGCTGTGATTCCTGTGTTAACAATATCGTCAACGATTTCATCCGTGGTAACACTGCAACTGTCTCTTCGGCATCCTCTCCCATCGTTCTACAAGCATATCTAGTTCATAATTTCTTTTTAGCTCTATATTTTCCACCATTAGGTGTCGTGAATCCAGGAGAGTACCTCCCAACAGCTCATTTCAATCACCATTTTCCCTAAATAGTCTTAGTAACCTCTCTATTCACTAGATTAATCTTCTAATCAAGATTAATTCAAAAATTCATTATTCTTTTAACTTTTTTATCACATCTCTATTTTATATCAACTAAAATAATTACCCGTCATTTTAATGTATGTTAACGACGCAGCCACTCCTTCTTTCCACCTTGGTAATGTAATAAATATCCTATCTCCGTATACTTCTAATCCTAAAGGTAAATTATTTTCTGGAATATATTGTCTTTTGTTTGTAGCATCCCATTTCGCTTCGGGACTTGGAAAATCATAATCGATTTGCTTCCATTGAAAAGCCACTTTCAAACTGTCAATCGCAACTGTATCTTTCAATATACATAGTAATGAAAATACAAGAAAAAACATCTTACTGGAATCTGCAACAGAAGAAAATGTTAAATAAGATTCAGTATTTTAGTATTTTTAATACAAATATCATTAATTTTATCCCAATCATTTATTGCTAGGGTTATCTATTATCAATAATTTTATGTCAACAATTTGCTAATTGTACTTTTCTCTGTCAACTAAAGAATTGAAAAAAAATATACACTCGTAGAACCAAGAACAAAAAGCAGTATAAAGTCGGAAACTGGAAAATGGAAATTTGAAGATACTATAGATAAAAAATACATTAGTATGATCTACAAACAGGATACAACGATCTATCTCCAAATCCAACAATCTTCAATAAAGTGATTGATGATGGATGGAATCAAGATTGGTAAAATATATGACCGAGAGAACAGAAGTATCTGGATGATCATTCAAAGATATAAACAAGGGGACTGCACGATTATGCAACGCAATTTGGACATAGTTCTTAGGACACAGGATACAACGACCTATTTCCAAATCCAACAATCTTCAATAAAGTGATTGATGATGGATGGATGCAAGATTGGAAATAGATATAGCCGAGAGGATTGAAACATCTGGACGATTATACAATGATATAGATTTGGACACAGTTTTTATGACACAGGATACAACGATCTATCACCAAATCCAAGAATCGTCAATAAATTGATTGATGATGGATGGATGCACGATTGGAAATAGATATAGCCGAGAGGATTGAAACGTCTGGACGATTATACAATGATATAGATTTGGACACAGTTTTTATGACACAGGATACAACGATCTATCACCAAATCCAAGAATCGTCAATAAATTGATTGATGATGGATGGAATCAAGATTGGTAAAATATATGACCGAGAGAACAGAAGCATCTGGATGATCATTCAAAGATATAAACAAGAGGATGAACGATTATGCAAAGCAATTTGGACACAGTTTTTATGACACAGGATACAACGATCTATCACCAAATCCAAGAATCGTCAATAAATTGATTGATGATGGATGGATGCACGATTGGAAATAGATATAGCCGAGAGGATTGAAACGTCTGGACGATTATACAATGATATAGATTTGGACACAGTTTTTATGACACAGGATACAACGATCTATCACCAAATCCAAGAATCGTCAATAAATTGATTGATGATGGATGGAATCAAGATTGGTAAAATATATGACCGAGAGAACAGAAGCATCTGGATGATCATTCAAAGATATAAACAAGAGGATGAACGATTATGCAAAGCAATTTGGACACAGTTTTTATGACACAGGATACAACGATCTATCACCAAATCCAAGAATCGTCAATAAATTGATTGATGATGGATGGATGCACGATTGGAAATAGATATAGCCGAGAGGATTGAAACGTCTGGACGATTATACAATGATATAGATTTGGACACAGTTTTTATGACACAGGATACAACGATCTATCACCAAATCCAAGAATCGTCAATAAATTGATTGATGATGGATGGAATCAAGATTGGTAAAATATATGACCGAGAGAACAGAAGCATCTGGATGATCATTCAAAGATATAAACAAGAGGATGAACGATTATGCAAAGCAATTTGGACACAGTTTTTATGACACAGGATACAACGATCTATCACCAAATCCAAGAATCGTCAATAAATTGATTGATGATGGATGGATGCACGATTGGAAATAGATATAGCCGAGAGGATTGAAACGTCTGGACGATTATACAATGATATAGATTTGGACACAGTTTTTATGACACAGGATACAACGATCTATCACCAAATCCAAGAATCGTCAATAAATTGATTGATGATGGATGGAATCAAGATTGGTAAAATATATGACCGAGAGAACAGAAGCATCTGGATGATCATTCAAAGATATAAACAAGAGGATGAACGATTATGCAACGCAATTTGGACACAGTTCTTAGGACACAGGATACAACGATCTATCTCTAAATCCAAGAATCGTCAATGAAGTAATTGATGATGGATGGATGCAAGATTGGAAAAAGATATTTATCCACATTCTCTCGAAGTGTGAAACACTAAGGAACTGTCAAAATTACAGAGCATCTAATTTTAGAATTTGGCACTTAATTAACACGTAAAAAGCTTCTAATTTGGCTAAATACAATTAAGAATAGAACTATTAATTTTAATTAATAGTCGATCTAACAAAGTGCTGTTTGAATAGTGAAGTAATTTGTTTATTAAAATAGGCATTTATACGTGGAATACTATCAGCAGAGTCAATTAAGTCAAGTCGATAAATAAAATAAACAATTTTATTTATTATTTATGATAATGAATTTGTAATTAAATTCAAATATTCAAAACATTCTAAGAAATAGACATACGCATTGATATGTTAAAATTAACATCAGAAATTCCCGTTGGTTGAGTGCTAGTTATTATACAAATTATTTCTTTATCTTGAATTATCAACCATTTGGTTTGATAGGAATAAGCCTTCACCAGATGCCAAATAATAATGAAATAAGTCAATACAGGAAACAAAATGATAAAATTAGTTACACTTTTATGGGTAAATATAAAAAAATTGTTTTCTTATAGATATTTTTAGATATAAATTTAAAAAAAACTAAATATTGTGTTTACAAAAACATATCATGTACAAAATACCAAAACATGTAATTAACAATCAAACAATAATCTCGGGTTTTCTAAAATCGTGTCTTATCACAGAAATTGCAAAAACAGTTGAATTATGGCATATAAAAAGACAATAATTGGGAACGAAAAGATTTTAGATATTTAACTATTTTTTTGTAAATACATCCAAATGTTTGATTGTCTTTAATATCAGGTTATTTACGTTTTTTCAATAAGAATTTTAATCCAAAAAAACACGAAACTAGAAATTTATAAATCGATCATTAGACCAAAATAACACACGACAACTAAGTTGCAATTTCTGGAACACACTGTTTAAAATCACCACTACATCAACACGATCTGACGCGCGTTTCGATAACCAAGTTATCGTCTTCAGAGACTAAAGGTTTTTGACCTTTTAGTACCTAAAAACAAACGCACTGTGGAATTTAATGCCGGATTCAATCTCTACAACTGAAAATACATGAACTAAGTCCAAAAATCGCTGGTAAACTTAGGGATTACCATAAAAATCACGAGAAATAACCACAATTTCTGTAATTTAAAAAATAAATGAGAGTAATAGACTAAACAGATAACATTGTTTACACTACGACTACACCAACGCTCTTAATTACACGATCTGACGCGCCTTTAGATGACCAAGTTATCGTCTTCAGTTTGTTTTCAATCTCTGTTCAGTAGAAATGTCACCAACGGTTGCAGGAATTCCGTCTTAGTGGTAACAAACCAATCCTGAGTTCAGGGTCAAATTAATGCATCTAAATGTTCTTGTCTTTAGGTCCCTTCTGTTTTAAAATTAGTTTTTTCAATAATTTTTGGAAGATTAAATTTTCACGTGTCGACTTTTCTTTAAGTCTTTATCAAAATATGATATTGACACTGACAATTTACGTATTTATATTGATCAATCACCTACATCATAAACATCAAAATAAGTAGAAAATCAAAATAGAAAATGTTCTAATAAAAAAAATAATTTTTCCTTAGTCCTTACATCTTAAGTATATAGCAGTACTTAATCAATCAAATTATTTGTTATTTATTAGAATTTACAAAAGGAAGGACACACCTTCCATGATTTTGAATGGGTATTCCATTCGATTTTCTCTGACTAAACTCTCGGTAAACGAAACAGAAAAAACTGGGCCCCTTTAATTAAAGAAGAGAGCGTTATGTTGCCTTTGATTTTTCTCGAGTATATACGGGTGTTCTGGGTGCAAAAATTCGAGAGTTTTTAAGTTGTAAGCCTTCAAAGTTGCAAAATCATAACTTAAGTATATTTTCTAAATTATACATTCAATTATTATGAATTTATAATGGATGATTACGTATGTCCATGTAGCCGAAATAAATAATTCTACACTACTATATAAAGACCAGGGGCGGCTCATATCCAATGGTTAACAATCCCTAAAATTTACAGGGACAACCTGTACAATCTGGAGATAACAGATTTTTCAACAGAAAGATACTCTTTGTTTACGAGATATGTAGATTCTTAGATCGTTGTACATGCCAAAGAAACCGTTCGCCATAAAGAAACATTCTGAAAAAAAGTACCAGAAATTGTAATTATTTATTGGAAATACTTACAAGAGGTATTAAAAATAATCGATCATTTCTAATTAAACTACATACATACAGAAAAAATTGAAATGTAGAAACGAGGGATCGTATGAGAAATTTTTTCTTGTCGCAGCATTACTTTTTACTCAAACCAAATTTTTTTAATAAAATCCCGGAACACCCTGTATAGTGTGCCGAATGATGTTTACGAACAAAGGGACATACGTCACGGGGGCACTACCGAACCTCGATGATAGTGATGGTTTTGAATTGTTGCGTTATGTCCCGGAAATACGCATTCTGTGAAATTACAGATATCTGATGATTAATCTAGTATATCCGGTCGTAGTGTAAACTGCGAATGACGAAGTAATCCTTTTAGCGGAAGTGGTTTAAATTTCTAACAATTATAATTGCATAAAATTTCCGTCACCACAAGAAACGCATATAAAGAACACGGAAATTGAAACGTAATACATAGTTCAAATACTAATTTTCTTTAAGATTTATTCAACTAACATGATGACAATGATTTACTCTGTTTTGACGTAACTACTTCTTAAAGTACGTACGCTACAACAATTGTGAGTCTAGTCTGAGCGATGGAGTTCCTCAGGGTTCAGTGTTTCAGTTTTCAATAAACGATTTACCAGCGTCTCTCAAATGTTGATTAGTTTCGATCCTACATTCCTATCTAGGATCTAAAGGTAGCTAAATCTAGCTAAATCCCACTGCAGGGACTTCTTTAAAAGATCAAAAAACTTTCTTCCTTTTTTATTTACCTTGGAATCCATTTGCCTAATTCGTAAAGACGTTTCTTCACGTTCAGAATTAGTTAAGGGCTCAATATTATACAATGCAAAAAAAGCACAATCACTTGCCAATTGAAATCAAATCGATATTTTCCCGCATTCCGCAATAATCTGAGGACATATTAACTGGATAGTGCCTTATTTGTATATTTATTTAGTTATTTTTATGTTTGTTTTTAGTTTTTACAAGCTTTTGTATACAAATCGTAACAATTTTTTTGACAATAAAGCAAAAACGTTAAGTTCTACAAAACGAGGTACCAAAGGGAAATATATAAAGTTGTTGGGTATCACATTAGGTCCCAGAATCAATTGGGAAGATAATAGACTCACTATGCTCAAACATTTCAACACAGCTTTTTGGAACGAGACAATTGCGCTCCTCCGCAGTTATTGCGTCGTGAGCACGATTTATACTCATCTGGCTTATCGTATCTTTCTATAGAGCAAATCTAGCAGAATTCAAAAGGTTTTTACTTTTCATAAAAGTGCTTTACGTATATATTTGAAACACTTCCATGTAGATAACTTGGCGTTAGACTGATTTGCGTCCTGATATGCAGTTGGAGACTACATGTCTTTTAATTTTGATGAAATGAAATTGATGGAAATATCGCAGTATTTATATTGTCAATAAATCGTATCGTATTGGAAAGATGGGAATCCCAGAAAAATTTTTGACAGGAATTGTACAACAGTTATATAACAAAAAATCTTCGACAAAACTCTCACTGTAGTGAGATATTTAGAATAAAGAAGGAGAATTCCTACCACAATTTGTTAATTTGTTTTCACTTTCAACAAGATGGTGGGATCATCAAGACCATAATGGTAAATGTTAACTTCTCCTAGAGTCATCAGAAATGTTCTAAATGCATTTTAATCTTCTTTGGGATATTTTCCAATAATAAATTAAATGGATAGAATGAACACTTGGAAAATTGTGTAACTTCTGAAAACATAGAAGCAGAAAGAGATGAAAAACAATCAGAAAGAGGAGGGGCAAGCATAATACGAGAAGAGGCAAATAGAGATATAGAAATTGAGGTACTAACGTCATTAGAAAATATGAAAATATGAAAACATCCCGAATCGATTATATAAACGCGGATATGGTGAAGTAGTTAGAAAATAAGGATGATGAACATGAAAAAAACATTGAAACGATTACAAAAACTGTACTACCATTCACGTTATTGGATATTCATTATTAGAAGAAACGTACACAACAGACAAGGACAATGGAATTTTTTTGCAACTTTCAATTTAAAAAAACCGTCGAGAAAAAAACAGAAACGAAATTTGGGGAATAACGAAGAATCCAGAAGTAAACAATTGATGAACGTCGAGGAAAAAACAGAAACGAAATCTGGGAAATAACAAAGAATCCAGAAAAGAACAAAAAATTGATGAACATAGATAATAATATAGAAGAAAACATAGAATGTGGTACGAGTTATAGAAAAGATTAGAAGTAAGTTTGTAACTGACAGAGAAGAAAGATGTAGTACAAAAATGCTTGTAAATCCTACTATTATTTGTGTTAATCGTAGACGAAATAGCTAAAAAGATTAATGAATGAAGAAAGGAAGAAAGAAAACACAAATGAAGAGCAAAACACCAGAATGAAGAAATGGAGTAATGGAATGGAGTAATACAATGAAGAGCTGAAGAAAAACGTTAACAAACTAAAGTATTTAGGACAATTATAACACGAAATGGAAAAATTTAAAGAAGAGTATTGTTTAGCAAAAAATATAAAACATACTATTACCAATGCAGATCTATGATTGCGAATACACTACACTCGAAATGAATATAACTAAAGAAGACAAATTAGGAAGTAGTAAGCATTTAAAGAAAATAAAATTTTATATCCGTTTGAACTAATTGTCAATTCCTGTTGAGTTACCTCCAAAACATTTGATTTGACGCATCAATCGCTTCTTCAAGTTATGAAAAACGTTGACCTCGCAATTTATTTTTGATCTATGGTAAGAAGAAATCGTTGGGTGCCAATCAAAAGCTGTACGCCGAATGACCCATCAATTGGACACTTTCTACCAACAAATGCTGGTGTTCCATTTAGAATTGACGGTTCTATATTGCTCTAATAGAACGGTGACGGCATACTCAGTTGTTTTGTTAGATTTGGCAGGTTCCGAAAAACCCTCACAGTCGATTGTTGTTTCGGGTTCGTATCCGTAGATCCTTGATTCGTTCCGATCTTATTCATGATTTGTTATGATCTTATAGACGTCTCGACACGAGATATTTTTAGCAATTGTCACATTATGCTGTATCCAACGCAAACAAATTTTCGACAGCCAAATGTTCATGCAGCATTGTATGTACGCGGATGAAATTAATACTAAAGTATTCCTTAGTTTCTTGGTATGCAATATCAGTTTACGCATAGCGTCGATGTTTTTTGGCACAACAGCCGATTTTTGACAACATAAGATGGTACTTCATCACCAAAAGTCGAAACGAGTTGATTAATGAATGTTTCAAGTATCTGTAAACAACTCGTATGACAACACGTTCTGAGCACGTTCACCATTAAAAATGTCCATCTTTATCAGTGTTGCCATATCTCTATATTTATAAAATTTAAGTAGCAACCGTCGTACCAACAAATAACTTTCATTATTATTATTATTATTCATAATATAAAGCCATAAAACAAAATTAGTGGTTATAGTTAAAATTTACCTGATAAAACTCAATTTTTTCCGAATGTATTCAATAAAACTAACCGTGGATCACTTTATGGGTGACAAACGCATAAATTATATGCAACAGATTGGAGAATGTTTACTGTTAATTCACACTTAACACATGTCACATATGTATGTAATCTGAAAACTGTACACTTCAAAACAGTACATATAAACATGCGGGAATTATCGTTAAAAGTCGCAATCACTGTAAACTTTAAATATTAATCAACATACAACTCATACTGTTAAATAAACTGGAGATAATAAAAACAATCTACCAACGAAGTGTGGTCAGAAGTTTATTTGTTGAATTTATAAACCATTAAGATGACAACTGTTCAGAGACGGACTTACTTCATAACATTATTTAAATTTTCAGCTTTTGGTAAACAAGATATACTCAAACTATAAATTGAATGTCTATTAAGGTTTTAATCAAATTTCTTAGTTATGGAGGGTACTTCAGAATGACCAACAAGTCATGTTTCAATAAAAGTGGACAATGGAGAAGAATTTAGTTTAAAAAAAGTAGCCCAATTTGATAATTTACAAATAAAAATGTAGATATTCAAGTTAAAATCAACCATCAATTACCCAGATATTAAGGGCACAACAAATTTGGTGACTGGGGAACGTCTGCGGAATGAATGATTACAGATTACCGAAAAAGAAGTTAATAGTAAGAAAAAAGACCAAGGAAGAAATCGTTAGAAAAGGCAGAGATTGATATTAGTTTGTTATAGAACGATAGGAAAAAGGAGCACATGGCAGGATCAAATAGAGAAATTCAGTATAGAGATAACTATGTGAAGAAAAATTGACTAACATAGTTTATGAAATTACTCATTTGAATTGTTATAAAAAATATATTTGTTAATCAGAGACGTCACTAACCAATGGGATTCTCCCTCATAAAAGTGATAGCAAATTTAACCTGACAAATGTTCGCTAGCCTTTGCTCATAGCACCATATATGAGCATTAACCCGGCTTAAGGAGACCCAGAGCTGTCGTCTCTGACCTCACTTAGGCAAATCTCAGCAGGCGTGTCCAAGTCGCGGGCGTGAGCCCGACTCAAAAGAGTCGGTGGCTAAGTTCTACTGGGGACCCAATGTTGCGGGGTATAACGCAATCCCCTACCCAGGGATACGGGTGAAGACCACACCGGCGGAGAAGGCGAAGAAGAAGAACTTCAGCTCGGCGGATCCGGCGCAAGTGGCAACCCTTGCTTCTAGGGTTAATAAAAGAGGAAAGTGGGTAGATAAAACTCATTAGCTGCAGAGAAAGCAATTTATCTAGGAGAAGGCACTCCGATTTAAAACCCTGGTCCTCCAGGGTTGGGGGTTGGGGGTTGAGGCGTCGGGCCAACCCCTCGATACTCGTAAAAACGAATAAAGGTTAAAAATCCCAGTCAAAAGCCTCGGAATAGGAAAAGTAAAAAATTAAGAAGACCAAAGCAACGGAAACGGAAAATGAATTTAGGAACATGGAACGTACAAGGCCTCTCCACCAAAATCAATGAGGTTCTACGAGAAATAAGACAACTAAATATGGATATAGTGGTGCTAACGGAAACAAAGAAGAAAGGACAAGGTTCAGAAAATTTGGGTCATTATGATCACTTCTATTCGGGAATATCTAAGGACAAACGAGCTCAGAAAGGAGTATCTATATTAATTAAGAAAAGTTTAAGAAAATACGTGTCATCATGGGAAGCAGTCAATCAACGAATTATCAAAATAAATATAGCTATTTGCGGAAACAAAACGACAGTCATAGGAACATATGGGGTAAATGAAGACGACACAGTAAGTAACAAAGATGACTATTTTGAATGTTTGTCCGAAGAAATTTCTAAAGTAGGCACCTCAAGAGAGGTAATTATCCTAGGAGACCTAAATGCAAGAACAGGCAAGAAAATAGACGAACAGATAGTAGGAAGATTCGGGGAAGAAGTAACAAATGATAATGGAAACAGACTTATTACATTATGCCAACAAAATACATTAAAAATACTGAATGGCTTCTTCCAACACAAAATGATACATAAATACACATGGGTACAGCAAACACGGGACTTAAGATCTATTATAGACTATATAATAATAAGACAAAACACAAAAATTAGAATACAGGATGTTAAAGTACAAAGAGGGACAAACTGTGGCAGCGACCACTTCTTACTTAGAACAAAAATTTTACCTTTCATGCAGATAAATAAAATAGAAAAACAGCAACAAAAAAAAGCATTTGAAATAAAAATTAATAGATTCAATCTAAATAGCTTACAAGAGGAAAGTGTAAAGAACTTATATCAAAAACGTCTAGATGGAAAACTGGTACAGGAAAATTTTGACAATCCGGAACAACACTACAGCTTTATCAAAAGAAGCATGATTGCTGCAGCGGAAGAAGCCCTGGGAAGATCCGATAACACTAGAAGACCAAGAACGTACTGGTGGGACAAGGAAATTGAGGATCTCATAAACGATAAGAAAGTAAAGTTCTCCAAGTTTCTATGCACGAAAAATGATAATGATAAAAGAAATTTTAAAGAAGCACAGACAAAAGTAAGAAAAGCTATAACAAAAAAGAAAAACGAGACATGGGAAAATACCTGTACTCAAATAAACACCTACCTAGGAGGCAGCAGAAACACAGAAAGTTGGAAAACCTTAAAATCTCTTCGAGAAGATAGATCAAATAATCTTATATCGCCAATAACATTAGAAAAATGGGATGAGTACTTCTCTAAATTGTTTACAGAAACAAGACCAGAGTTCAAAAATCAAAAACAGGACAATATAAACATCATCACATCTCCGCTTAGAATTACAATTAAAGAAGTAAAAGACGTTTGTCAGTCACTAAAGAATCGAAAATCTCCAGGCCCGGGTCAAATAGCACCAGAGTTAATTAAAAATGGCACGGAAAAACTTTTTTCTCATCTGCAAATGCTTTTCCAGAAGTGTATAAATGGTGAAGCGCTACCCCAAGAGTGGAAAACATCTTATATGACTACCGTATATAAAAAAGGGGACAGAGAAAATTGCGACAACTACCGGGGACTTACAGTGCTGTGTACACTATCCAGAATTTATGGAAAAATCATAAAAAATAAAATCGAACAGGAATATTGCAACATGGAGGCAGAAGAACAGGCAGGCTTCAGAGCGGGGAGGTCGACTATTGATTATTTATTTACGATTTCGCAAATAATTGATAAGAAAACCGCCAAAAATCAAGAACTCCACCTTTTGTATGTTGACCTTAAAAAAGCATATGACAGCGTACCGCAAACAAAACTATGGGATGCCTTGGAAAGAACAAATATAAATGCGGCCCTAATAAAAGCAGTACAAAAGCTTTATGAAAACAGTAAATCACAAGTAAAAATAGGAAACAAGGTCTCAAAAGGATTCTCCATCAATAAGGGGTTAAAACAAGGATGCTGTCTGTCGCCCACACTCTTCAAGATATACCTGGAACACGCACTAGCACACTGGAAAAGGAAATGTAAGAACATGGGCATTCCACTAATCGATTCCACACTATATACCCTGTGTTTTGCAGATGACCAAATAATCTTGGCACAGGACTACGAAGACTTAGAATATATGACAAGAAAGCTAGTAGAGGAATACAGAAAATGGGGTCTAGAAGTAAATTTTAGTAAAACGGAATATATGTGTATTGGAGGAGAACAACAAAATTTAATACTTGAAGAAACACAACAAAAAATAAGTCATTGTACAAAATATAAATACCTAGGCATGATCATCACTAATGATGGAAGATTAGATGAAGCAATAGCACAAAGAAATAACCAAGGAAGACAAGCAATAAGACAACTAAATAGTATATTGTGGGACAAACAAATATCCAAGGAAAACAAACATCGAATATACAATAGCATAATAAAAAGTATAACAACATATAGTAGCGAAGTCTGGCCTCTGAAAGATAAAACAGTCAAAATGCTTGAAGCCACAGAAATGGATTATTGGAGACGCGCGGCAGGTATATCAAAACTGGAAAAAATAAGAAACGACAAAATCAGGGAGATCATGAAGGGAGATCATGAACACACGATTACGGAAGACATTAGAGTGAATCAGTTAAGATGGTACGGACATGTCCAAAGAATGCCTGAAAACCGCATACCCAAACAAATTTTAAATTGGGCACCACAAGGAAGAAGAAAGAGAGGAAGACCAAGATTAAGTTGGAGAGAAGGTATCGAGAAGGATATTCGAGAGAGAGGATTGGAAGAAGATCTTTGGGAAGATCGAGAAAAATGGAAACTGGGAATAGGAAGACGGCGAAGAACGTTTTAACCCGATTAATATATATAAATGTTCGCTAGCCCAACATATTTTATACATACATTACCATATATAAAATCAGATACTCCGCAACTCTCTGCAGTCTTTGAACAACATAATATAAGAATAGCAACAGACAACACCTCACAATTCATTCTGCTTTAAGTAAAATCAACGTTAGAACATCCACCAATAAATTGACTAACATAGTTTATGAAATTTCTCATTTGAATTGTTATAAAAAATATATTTGTTAATCAGATACGTCACTAACCAATGGGATTCTTCCTCATAAAAGTGATAGCAAATTATACCCTGATAGATGTTCGATTGCCCATCATATGGAGGCAATTCTATGGATTATAATTTTGCTAAAGTTTTAACAACAGAAAATGAAAACTCCTGTTCTTTGAAACAATATATATATTGCCCAAAATGATCAATAAGAAAACTGGTTTAAATAACCTTAGTATAATTTAGGGTATATATTTAGATTTGGAAAAAACAATTTCTATGAAAATTCAACGTCATTTGCAATGGCCTAAACTGTGCAAACTTTTATTTGGAAGGATTCCAATTTCAAAACACAAAGAAATCGCAACAAAAATCAAGAAACTCGATATTTATATCTGTAGCAATTTTGAAGGTTCCAATTTAGGTTCATTAAAGGTAGGATTCCAATTCGTTCATCTTTCCGGGGGTACTCTTAGAAGAAAAGTTTTCAGAATCATCCATAGAAACAATAACTATTTATAGCAGCGATATCTCCTCGCAGGAAACTCGGTTTTTTGCATTTAAGTCCTGTATAGCTATAGAAACGAAAGAAATTTTGGACATTAATAAGAATAAATTAATTAAATTAAACAAAAGTGATTTTTCCCATACAGAATTCCATTTAAATTGCTATAGATAATGTCGTACTTTATTTTAACAATAGCACAGATATTATTATATAACAAGATCAACTATTGTTTTTTTTTCTTGTACAACACTGTATGCTTCTTTAAATGTAAATAAATTGTTGAAGTAGAAAGCTATTTCTTGTTTAATGTATGCCATTTTGTGAAGTAGTATATTAAATAAAAATCGAAGGTAAAATGAATAACCTTGCATAGAAATTGAATTTTTTTACAGTCACGATATGTTGCAAAATATTCTTTAAAGAATATCAATAACAAGGATACGTGAGTAAATTTCATTTTCCTTGGATACTTCCTGTCTCAAAAAATTGTCATAAGGTCATTTTGATGTGTTGATATCGCGTCTGGGTGAATTCTAAGGTTTGAAAATGTAAGAAAAATGGACGTAAAGTAAATTCAAAAGTAAAATTAAGATTAAAAACTATGAAATGTCAGAATGGAAATGAAATTTGATAAATATGTTTAAAGAAGAAGCGATAATTTCATTAATTTTTGTCAAATCTCAAAAATTTGGTTAATTAAGAGTGGTCTCACATCAATTAAGAGAATAAATAGTCTAGATCCACGTATCACGATTCGCATTTCAGTGGGTCATTGATGTTTCTCCAATTAAATAAAATAGTTTATGAAATTAATTATAGGTAAAGAATAATACAAGGTGTGATCCAAATTTTTTTTATTAAAAAGAGATATTATCAAAGCTGGGCTTATCCCCAGACTTAAAGGCTATTAAGTGCACGTTCAAGCTAGTGTAGAAGTGAAAACAAACTCCAGAACTACTCCTAATGTAGCTACCAATCCACCAGAGTGTACCAGTTATTGAGGAAGCAGATAGCCAGGCTATAAAAGTAGAAATCTGTACAGCTTCCCAAGATATCCAGTAACATCATTAAACTGATCATCGACCTTCTGGAAGGTTAAATACCACTTCAAAACTGTAGAATTTGCGGAGGACGACACCAAATTATGCCAGCAAACCATAGAGATTGCACAAGATCTAACCATTTCAACCAAAGGCTTGAGTACCTCGTAGAAGTAATACTAAAACTGTGGGAAGGGGGGGAAATCTCCATAAAAGTTGCTTCCTATGGGAGGAAAAACAATGAGATGCCTAGTCATAGAAAATATATCTTTTTCGTTTATTTGATTCCATTCGTTTGACAGGATATTCCAAAGTTGTAAAGTGGAAGTAGGACATAACTTTGTCCCAAAACAACTCAATCGGCTTGAGATCGGGCGTGTGTGATGGCCGAATTATTACTTTTAGTACTTTCTTCTTTACCAATTCTTTCAAATACTCTTTATATAGGTTCGAGGAATGCTTGCTGGAATATAAATCTCTCTTTTTATATTTTATATGAAATTTTTTCAAAATATTTTCAATTTCTACCAGGTCTCCAGCTGCTCTTCCCCCAAACATCTTAAAAGTATCACCGAGCGTCCGCTATGTTTTACACTCGGGATTACACATGGATTTAGCATTCCAAGATCCTCAAACTTCCCTTCATCACTCCCCAAAACTCTCTCCCACTCTTCATGCATCCATGATTCATGATCTGACCTGCTATCTCTGGTCTTGTGAGTCGCCGATGATGTTTACCGATCAATACAATTCGTTTATCTTTATCGTTTGTGGTTTTTCGAGGCCTCCCTGAACGGTTTCTATCGTCAAAGCTCCTGATGGATCCATATTTTTTCACTTTACAGTCCATGGTACTCTGAGGTATTTTTAATTCAGTGGCAATGGTACAGTTACTTTTGCCTGGGCTAATAAGACTTGCAATTAATGCACGAGTTGCAACGAATAGATCGTTAGTTTCACCCATTTCAAAACTAACAAGTTTGGAATGGGTAAAAACGTAAACAATTCATATACAAAGTTCACAAGAAGATATCTTGGTGCAAAAAGTATAAATCACAGCACGTTCTTGCGTCTCACAGGGCTAATTGGGACTAAACTACAGTCATAAACACCAAAGGAATAATTCACACTTGAAGAATAATAAACAAATCAGCCGGTACCACCAAATTATAACTTGTCGCACATCGACAAATGAAGGACAATATTATTTTCGTATTTTGTAAGACACCAATTCGACCTTCGCGTGATAATATGAAATAGAAATTTATTAAATTATTTTTAAGTGTAAAGTGAACACAAATTTTCGACCGGTAGTCAAATAAAGTCTAAATTATCTAAACAAATTAACCATATTTTCAAAATGTGCTTATCTATATTATAGAATACTCGTTATTCCAATTTAAACAATATAAATAACAGTATGATTAATTAATCCACTTACCTTTTAAGTTTTAAGTACAAGGAAGACGACTACGAACTCAAACTACTTTTTCACATACTAACAAACAGTTGACGATATTGTAAAATAAGAACAAACAAACGAATAAAAATAAATCACCAAGTAGATAATAAACGGTAATAAACCCGACAATTTGTAAATTAGTCCGACGTTTGTCAAGTACTGATTTGATGGTCAGTAAGTCTAAAAGCACAAGGTGTGTGTGTCTTGGAACAGTTGAAACTGACCTTGGTTACTTCTTACGACACACACAAATAAGTATAAAGTGAAAGTGCCAGCGATTGGGGAATAAACGCTGATAGCAAACGCGTCATGGGTATTTACTTTATACAAATTAACATTTTCTTCTTTTTCGTATAATTGGATCGACCGATTTATTAATTAATTAATTAACAAAGTGGGTCCATCAAAACAATACAAAATAAATATTTCGCATTAGTCAAGAAATTTTTATAAAATATAGTCAATTCTCAATGAAAAAGATACATCTTTAGTCTCTAGTCTAGTCTCTAGTCTAGTCTCTAGTCTAGTCTCTAGTCTAGTCTCTAGTCTAGTCTCTAGTCTAGTCTCTAGTCTAGTCTCTAGTCTAGTCTCTAGTCTAGTCTCTAGTCTAGTCTCTAGTCTAGTCTCTAGTCTAGTCTCTAGTCTAGTCTCTAGTCTAGTCTCTAGTCTAGTCTCTAGTCTAGTCTCTAGTCTAGTCTCTAGTCTAGTCTCTAGTCTAGTCTCTAGTCTAGTCTCTAGTCTAGTCTCTAGTCTAGTCTCTAGTCTAGTCTCTAGTCTAGTCTCTAGTCTAGTCTCTAGTCTAGTCTCTAGTCTAGTCTCTAGTCTAGTCTCTAGTCTAGTCTCTAGTCTAGTCTCTAGTCTAGTCTCTAGTCTAGTCTCTAGTCTAGTCTCTAGTCTAGTCTCTAGTCTAGTCTCTAGTCTAGTCTCTAGTCTAGTCTCTAGTCTAGTCTCTAGTCTAGTCTCTAGTCTAGTCTCTAGTCTAGTCTCTAGTCTAGTCTCTAGTCTAGTCTCTAGTCTAGTCTCTAGTCTAGTCTCTAGTCTAGTCTCTAGTCTAGTCTCTAGTCTAGTCTCTAGTCTAGTCTCTAGTCTAGTCTCTAGTCTAGTCTCTAGTCTAGTCTCTAGTCTAGTCTCTAGTCTAGTCTCTAGTCTAGTCTCTAGTCTAGTCTCTAGTCTAGTCTCTAGTCTAGTCTCTAGTCTAGTCTCTAGTCTAGTCTCTAGTCTAGTCTCTAGTCTAGTCTCTAGTCTAGTCTCTAGTCTAGTCTCTAGTCTAGTCTCTAGTCTAGTCTCTAGTCTAGTCTCTAGTCTAGTCTCTAGTCTAGTCTCTAGTCTAGTCTCTAGTCTAGTCTCTAGTCTAGTCTCTAGTCTAGTCTCTAGTCTAGTCTCTAGTCTAGTCTCTAGTCTAGTCTCTAGTCTAGTCTCTAGTCTAGTCTCTAGTCTAGTCTCTAGTCTAGTCTCTAGTCTAGTCTCTAGTCTAGTCTCTAGTCTAGTCTCTAGTCTAGTCTCTAGTCTAGTCTCTAGTCTAGTCTCTAGTCTAGTCTCTAGTCTAGTCTCTAGTCTAGTCTCTAGTCTAGTCTCTAGTCTAGTCTCTAGTCTAGTCTCTAGTCTAGTCTCTAGTCTAGTCTCTAGTCTAGTCTCTAGTCTAGTCTCTAGTCTAGTCTCTAGTCTAGTCTCTAGTCTAGTCTCTAGTCTAGTCTCTAGTCTAGTCTCTAGTCTAGTCTCTAGTCTAGTCTCTAGTCTAGTCTCTAGTCTAGTCTCTAGTCTAGTCTCTAGTCTAGTCTCTAGTCTAGTCTCTAGTCTAGTCTCTAGTCTAGTCTCTAGTCTAGTCTCTAGTCTAGTCTCTAGTCTAGTCTCTAGTCTAGTCTCTAGTCTAGTCTCTAGTCTAGTCTCTAGTCTAGTCTCTAGTCTAGTCTCTAGTCTAGTCTCTAGTCTAGTCTCTAGTCTAGTCTCTAGTCTAGTCTCTAGTCTAGTCTCTAGTCTAGTCTCTAGTCTAGTCTCTAGTCTAGTCTCTAGTCTAGTCTCTAGTCTAGTCTCTAGTCTAGTCTCTAGTCTAGTCTCTAGTCTAGTCTCTAGTCTAGTCTCTAGTCTAGTCTCTAGTCTAGTCTCTAGTCTAGTCTCTAGTCTAGTCTCTAGTCTAGTCTCTAGTCTAGTCTCTAGTCTAGTCTCTAGTCTAGTCTCTAGTCTAGTCTCTAGTCTAGTCTCTAGTCTAGTCTCTAGTCTAGTCTCTAGTCTAGTCTCTAGTCTAGTCTCTAGTCTAGTCTAGTCTCTGAATGCGCTTTGACAACCAAGTAATCGTCTTCAGAAATTCAAGTTTTTTCAGTCTCTGGTACTGCGAGATAAATTCCTATTTCTGAAGACGATAACTTGATTATCGAAACTTTAGTCAGACAATGTAAATGTGTTAGAGTAGTTGTAGTGTAAACAGTGTGTTCATTACGAATTTCACTAACGGTTGCAGAAATTCCAGCTTAGAGCTAATTGAGTCGATAGTAGGGAATTATTGCTTTTTAATAACTTTGAGCTCTTTGACGTCCAGTATATAATTATGATAATTGATTTTTATCTAAGTATTATTATCTATTAATAGTATCAAGAATTATTGTTGTTTCATATTTATGATTTCAAAGGATTAAGTTCATTATTTTTCTCATTAATGGCACGAATGCATAAATTGTTTTTTTTTTTCTGAGAATAATTTTATTCAAGGTACGTAGTGGGTTTCAAACAACTCGTTTTATCTATCGAAACGTGGCATAAATTGAAATTATGTAATAAACTATGAAGAAAAATTCTTAAAGATACTCTAAAAATGGTAGTAATTAAATACTAATAACAATTATCATTATTATAATTCAAGCAACTAGTGGAGTAGTTAGAAGTGGTCGTAGTGGCCCACGGCGTTTAATGAGTATTTAAAACAATAATCGATCAGACTTTTTTGTGCAAAACGATGATTAAGTACCTAAATCTAATAATTCGACAATTAATCGTGAATTAGCTATGATTCATTTGTCAAAAACTGATATTTGACAATGACATATGACAATAGGTGTGCAAATAATTATTTACAAAAACAAAATGCACCCTTACTGCATTAAATTACAACAGGAAATAACTGAAGCTGATTTTGAAAAAGGACTAGAATTTTGTAGTTAGCTTTTACGACAAATAGATTTTTTTAACTATGTTCTATTTGCAGATGAAGCCATGTTCAATAAAAATGGTAAAACTTTATTATTATGTAGTAGGACTATATTTAGATTTTCTTGTAAACCAATTACCTCTAATGGTGAACTATTTTCTAGAAGATGGATCGAAAGAAATGGTCCAGTACAGTGGCCACCAAAGACGCCGGATTTCAATAAAATGGACTCATTTTCCTGAGGTCACATTAAGTGAATAAATACCACCAACGTCGATTCATTACATGATAGAGAGAAAATGGAATGAACTCTTGAAATTATCGCTTACAAACATGCATAGATGTCTTTGGAAGTCAATTCACTGTTGTTTCATTCCTATAATTTACTTTGCAAAATTCTCGTTTTTAATCAATTATATGTTTTACTCAATTTGCCATCTTTCTTTCAGCTTCATGATTCCGCGCTCATAAAATCTCTGGTCCTTAACAGCTAAAAAAACCGAACCAGGTGCGATTAAAGGTCATCGTCATTTGTGAAAGTTTGACCGTTCAAATAATTCTACAAACCTAATAAATAGTAATCAGATGGTGCCAGATCAGGACTGTAGAGGAGATGAGGCATCATTTCCCAGCCAAGCTCCAATAGTTTCCCACGAGTTGCCAAAGATGTGTGCACTAAACTTTTCCAATTTGACAATTCTGACCGTTTTTCTTTGATCGCTTCATCCAGTTTCATTGTTGACAGTAAACATAATAATTGATCGTTTGTTTCCTTGGAAGTAGCTCAAAAAATACAACACCTCTGCAATCCCAATAAACTGAAAGTATGAGTTGTTTTTGTTGTTTGTGGTTTGTGTTTGCTCCATGATCGTTTTCGAACTATGTTACAGTACAGGATCCATTTTTCATCACCAATGATAATTTTTTCCGAGAAAGGGTCGGATTCATTTCGTTTAAGGTGCATATCGCAAATGTTGATTCTTTGTGTTAAATAAATTTCTCTCAATTCGTAAGGTACCCAAATATCAAGCTTCTTAACTAGCTTAGGACATCTTAAGTGTTTTTCAATTGTTGTGTGAGATCTCCAACAGTTATATGACGATCCTCTTCAATTCTGAGTTTGATTTGGTCATCATCAATTTCATCAACCGACCAGAACGATGTTCATTTTTGAGAGAAAAATCTCCAGAACGGAATTTTTTATACCAATTAGGATACATGCGCTTTGTTAAGCCATTAATACCATATTTCTTTATGAGCCTTTACGGAAATAAAAAAGTAAAATATGCCGAAAATTTTATTCAAATCAAAGTCAATGATTATTAACGAAATAAATAATTTTCACTACTATTAGAATGATTTGTCCGTAACGGATCTTTATTCTTGAATTTCTCCTATATTGTACAGGGTATTGAACTTATGAGGACTAATGATCCCTAAAAAATTCAAATTGATATCTCAAAAGACAAAAGAGGCACTGAATTTCATTACAATAATCAAACACAATGATAGACTTGTCTTACAAGTTTCTAACCTCAACCTGAACATGTAAGCATTTATAAATATGATTGGGGAATATATTGACGCATACGTTAAGAAATTATCATTAAAATCTCAGCCATTACGGACCATTAGTTCCTGTTTGACAATAAAATGAGTGAGTCGCTAGAAAACTTTTTCTGAAAATATAAAAAATAGAGTATCGAGATTAATTATTTATTATATAAATGAACACGACTAATATTAGTGACACGTTTTAATTCGGAATTTAAAATTGTAGAAAATAGATAGCCACTTCAAGTTCTCCTTTCAGCGCCATCACTTGGTTCATTAGCAGTACTAAACGTACACGAAAACAACAGTTTCCTTTCTGGTTTTGGCGGAATATTTCAAATTCTAAATTCAAATCACTCGTCTAGTTATTTTTCGAAACAATACGATCGTTTTTTAGGACAGAGGATAAACGTCAAATATGATGCATCATTTCATTTTTAATTATAAAGAAAGTGAGGCTAGAGAAAGTTTCTTATTAAATTCGAAAAAAAAAATACAAAAAAAATATAGATAAATACATGTATTCCTGTTTCGTAGCTTTGAAGGCCTATAACTCAAAAACGAGAGGTCGTATAAGAAAATTTCCGTGTATAGAGGTTTGTAACGGATTTATAAAACACTCTGTATAGTTGGAGATCATGGAATTTGAAGATATTTACTATTTATCTGAATAAAACTTTTTTATATTCGTTAAATAATAAAATAATCTTGAGTTTGGGAATGTATTTATTTCTAGAAAATATTTCGACCTACTTTCATTTTTTACAAAATGTATTGATACAACTTGTAATTATTTTAATTAATAAAGGATCAAGAAAGTGAAGTACATACTCAATAATTTAATAATTTCAAGTGTTTACGCACGTATCTGATATGATATACTATGTTGATAAACAAAATTATTTAAGCTTGTTACCGGGTAGTAATTTTTATTTATAGATGCATTTCAATATCAAATTAAAATCGAAAATGAAACTAATAGTAGCCTTGTTACTTGTAACGGCCTGTAAGTATAAATTACTGTTTTTTTACAACTTATCCACACCAAATATTGTCCACTAAATGGAGATTTCTTTGTAACACGTAAGGTTTTTAAGTTACATTCATTGGTAAAATATTTAATATTTATTAAAAAAATAATTTTACGTTTTTTAAATCATATCTATTGACAATATCTATAATTTACATCTGATAAAAATGTCTCATATTTATTAAAAATAAAAACTTTTAAAAAAAATCACTTTAAATATCAATTAGCTCTACTTTTTTCTTTTTATGAGGGGTTGTACTTTCTCTAATATGTTAGTGGAACCTTTCACCCTTCTTATCACTGACAGCTCCCTAAATTTAGGGAAAAAATGTCAGATGGGAATGAAATTCGAGCAGCAAGGGATTTTTAGACGTCTAGAAGTTCATCAACTAAATGTTGGTTAGTTTGGATCCATATTGTTGCTCAAAAATCTCCTCACTACTCTAACAAATGCCTTCCATGCTCTAGGATCCTGTCTGGTGAGTGTTTTTTGAAAATCTTACTTGTGGCCCAATACAAATATCTTCCTTTAATTTGGCATCACACAACTGGGGAAAGACTTCTGTAAAGTATTTGAATCCATCACCTTCTTTATCCATAGCCTTTACAAATCCAAGTTTAATGTGAAAGGGGGGCAGAGGACATTTTTGGGATCTACAATGGGTCTCTTTGACTAACAAGTTCCATTCCTTAAAACAGGAAGCAATAAGTTCAGACTGTTGCTTTGATAACCCCAAATCACATGCTAAATCATTCAACTCGCTTCGAACAATTAAATAGGATTCTTCCTGATGATACTTTGTCTCCAGTATCTTATAAAACAATATTTTGTGGATCTAAAGGTGCAATCGGTACTGGTAAATCTTCGTTATGAAGAACAGGTCGTATAACAAATTTGGATACTCGATCTTTCTTCGTATAACCTTCAGTCTTTGTTAGCAGTCGTCAAAATGGTTAGTAGGTTCCGGCCATACCAATGGAATTGCGAAAGGCATGTTTTTCATCTTCTCATTCATCCACTGCATCAATGACACGCTACAACTAACCCAGTTCTCGTGGGGGGCCCACTGCTTGTCTTGGTCTCCAATTAAAGTACCAAAATATTTGAAATAGGCTTTTTTCATATTTTTGAAATTCAATTTCATCATCAAATCTTCACAAATATAGTGGAATTTGTCAGGAAAAGTTTTGCAGCTGCACCGCGTTTGACATTTTCATCTTTATAATCACTTTTTGCACTACGAACAGAAAATCACTTACTATGAAACTGAACGAAATACTATTTTTTATGTTTATTATTTTGAATAATACCATAAAATTTATCGATATTAACCTCCCTTTTATAAAATTACCTACCTGCTAATGTAAGCAGGGATCATTAAGCTACTGAAAAGTGGTATGTGTTAGGGCATAATAAATATTTCTATTTTGAAAATAAAGGTCTGGCCATTATTAAGGTGTTTCCAAAAAGAAGATGAGGCCAGTAGGTCAACTCTAAGGAGTAGTATAAGTGGAAACACTCATTATAATAAAATAATTCAATTACACGTCTGATTACAAGTAATTACGGATTATAATTATTCAATAAATCACTTCATATTAATTTTCTAACAAAAAATAAAAATATTTATTTCAGTAATTTGTTTATTGTTAATTTAATAATAATTTTATAGTACAATACCTGGAGTACAAAGACTAATGTTTCTTGGTACTGTAACAAGTCTTTGTGGATTTTTTCACAAGTTCAAAGACTCAACTTTTAGAATATAAAACGTTTTTTTACAGAAAATTGCGTGAACAATGTATAAATTCAAATTTAGTAAAAAAGGACACACAAACACACTTAAAACAGACATGAGGAATAATTTTTTTATTAAAACAAATAACAAAAAATACTTGAGTCTCTGAAGACGATAACTTGGTTATCGAAACGCGCGTCATACAGTGTAATTGTTGGTCCAACAAAATATCACCCGCGGTTCCAGAAATTCCAATTTAGTAAAACACTAATATTAGATTTTCCTGGAAAGCAAACATCAAAAAATATTGTTGCCATATCTTTGTGTTTCTGAACTTCTGTGCAATTTCCGTTTAATTTTTTTATTGTCTTATAATTCCAACAAACTTTATATCATAATTTTCACATAATTCATTGAAGATGTCAACCAACTGTCATAAGTGACATTTCTGTTTGTTTATGAGTCCTTAAACAACTCCTAATGTATCAATGTCTACTTGGTAACGATCACCACATAAATTTCTGAATTATTTTTTCATGAGCAAATATTTTAATTCCATATTTGCTCCTACAGTATACGTCTTCTTGTAAACATCTACATAACATTCAAATAACGTTCTTATTGATGCCAACTTATCAATTTTTTTCTTGTTCTGATGAATAAATCGTCAAATAATAGAAAATTGAGACCCAAAATCTTCCAAATCCAAATCTTCCACTTTTGGATTCACAGATCATGTAGATTTTGATCCCGTATTTGGCCCTCTTGGGACGTATGGATCCAAACCAAGTTCAGGTGTACATAGATTTCTAAACTTACAAAGTCCTCCTAAAGCAGCCACATTTTGTTTAGCTTCGGAGTAGGATGAATATCTGCATCAAAATCTTTGTTAATCGACAATTCAAGAAACTGTTTTAGTACCTCAAATATTTCATCCGTCATGCATTGAGGAAAAATTAGTGTTACAAGCAAAGGACTTTTTATCCTAGATTTATTATACTTTGTAAAATTATAAAAGTTTCTGTAAATAAATTGTTTATCGTCGTAAAAGTTTTCAAAAAACTGTAGGTACTACATTTTTATTACCATCCACATCAAAATTTACTTTCGGATTTGTAGTAATTGGAAATGGTGGTCTCACTTCTGAAAAAATCGATGATCTGCTAAAAGTGGAGCTGTCTTAAAAGCTTTCAGAGCTTAAATCACTCCCAAAATAATTTGTAGAACATTTTAGAAATCAAATTCGTCATCTCTTTCAAAGGCATCCGTCCTGACAACAACAAAGATGAACCAATTCTATTACTATGTCTGCATTGAAGTACGGATAACTCGAACGTGCGGAAAATCCAAGCGGTTAATAAATCGAATTATTAAAAAATTGGTTTTTCATTTATTTCAGTTGCTTCTGCAAGATTGATCAATGAACAAAATGTCATCATCAATCCGATTCCGGGAGGCTTGAGTGGAGTCGGTACCACCACACGTTACTGGGACTGTTGTAAACCAACATGTGCCTGGCCTGGAAACGTAGAATACAAGACACCGGTTAAAGCATGCCAAGCCGATGGAGTAACTGCCAATGATCCCGAAAATGAATCTGGATGCGTTGGTGGTCAATCATATATATGCACCGCTCAAAGTGGTTTCGCTATAAATTCATCTTTAGCTTATGGTATGTATGAAGGTCTGTTTCACCACAAAATGATGATGGGCCACCTTTTATGCTCTATTTTGCATGTGGTGATCTATAATTTTCTATTTATTTGCAAAAGCAACCGATTTCAAGCTTATTCTGGAATGCACACAATGAAATGGTTATCGAAAAGAACCAGATACCTGGACATATGGTATCGGCCAATGCAGATGGCAGACAGGCCAAAACCTTCACAGATTGAAACAACTTATCGAACTTAGTGGCAGAAATACTAAACCTGAACAGAGAAAAGGCAAAGTCGGTTATGACAGATACCACATAGGTAGAGCCGCAGCTCCGGACTGTAGGTTCCGTGAAGTAGAGGAGGAAACTACGATACAGAACGATGCTACGATTTGATCTAGTGAAAAAGCTTGCTCTATGATGTCTCTAATTTTAAGAGGGGGCGAGAGACAAACAAGGGAACTGCTAACTGGCAACTTGAATCGACGAAACCTATTTTTTATTTCAACATAGGGGCTACATTACTAGTATAACTTTATTAACTTAAATAAAAGCAATAAAAATAAGGATATCGTTATAAATAACAACCCTTATATTTAGTAGAGTAGCTAGACAGAAACAAAGAAACAATAACCAGCTGGAGAAGGTGATGAAAGGGAATTAAGAAAGGGAAAATAGTACCATAATAAAGAGATATTGAAAAAAGGGAGCGAAAACTACATAAAATAATCTGCAGTCTGATGGGAAAAATGTGTGAAGCGGAGCGATTAACAGATGATTGGAAGAACGCTATTCCAGCAGCACTAACAATAAGAAAGGTGATAGGACCCCCTTTCTTGGTACGATACTGATGAACCCAGTGTTTACAGCTAATTTGTTAATCCTACTCCTATTGTTCTGTAGCTGGAGCTAGAAGGGTCAGGTCCCATGGAAAGCTTGTCTTTCAATTCCCTTTGCTCCGGCATGCCCCGGAATCGATTGTAGGGCAACTTTATTATTCTTGTCTAGTTCTTTTAATACTTCTAGGCAATTTCAAACGAGTTTGGATTTTATGATACAGGAGTTTAAAGCTCTAATGACTGCTTGGCTATCGGACAGGATTATGATGATGATGAAAGAAGTCGTTGAATATCAAGAAGGCTTTAGGAAGAGTTAAGGCACGACAGACCAGATTTTCACCTTTAGACACACACAGACACAGTTTAGAGCAATAACCAAGACCAAAACCTTGATCTACATTCTACTGTTCATAAATTATAAGCAAGCTTACCACACAATACAGAAAACAAAGTTGTTGGAGGTTTTAGAAGTTTAAGGTGTCTCAAAATAAATGGTGAAACCAACTCTGGATAGAACCGGGATCAAAGTATTGTGAAAAGGAAAGCTATCAGAAAGCTTTCAAGGAAAAAGAAGACCAAAAGTGTAAGATTGGAAACACGAAAATATAATTAGCAAATTATAAAGAACTTATAATACAGTGACCGTGCGAAAAGTTTCATTATCAAACGAATATTACCATAGATAATAACGGTGTTCAACAGAAACAATTATTTTTTTTAGGATTCGTAGCAGCTCGCTTCCACGGTACTACTAGAAACATGTGTTGTTCGTGCGTTTTATTCACGTTTCAACCCGCCGAATTAGCTGGAAAACAGATGTTGGTACAAGTTACAAATACGGGAAACGCACCGGAAACGGAAACTAATTTATTCGATATAGCCATGCCTGGAAGTGGAGTGGGATACTATACGGAAGGTTGTACAACTCAATGGAACAGCGACGTGCATAATTGGGGTGATCAGTACGGAGGTGTTAATAGCGAAGCTGAATGTTATAATCTCCCTCAACCCCTATGGGAAGGTTGCGCTTTTAGATTTAAGTGGATGTTGGGTTATTCTAATCCAGATGTCAGTTTTCAAGAAGTTGAATGTCCTAATGAATTATTGAGTATTAGTGGATGTTCTCCAATATCTCATCCATAAATAATAATAATAATAATCAAAACAATAAATTAATATGAAAATATGTTTTTTATTCGACCTTCTATACTCTGAGCTGATCAAGTTACTGGTCAACTTTGGATCGGCTATAATTCGAATTCTGCGTTGAGTCTAGCATCCTCAGGGTATATTTGGGAGCTGAGCTCTAAATGTACAAGCAATACTCCAAAGATGGATTAATCTTGGACTCGTAGAGGATTAAAATCTGTTGTGGAGTGTATAGTTTTTTGAAAAAAGAATCCAAGCTTTTGTCTACTACAACCAACAAGCGAATTATATTTTATATCCAGACAGGGCCAAATCTAAAGCCGCAGTACTTTGTACAAATAGCAACCTGTGTATCTGCTGCATTAAACTCACTGGTGATGATCTGTTGCTGACTGCGGATTTGGTTAATAGAAATATGACGATCGATAACAACTGGATGAATCTGTCTTTGAGAAAGCTACTTAGCCAGTCGATAAGGTAGGATGAGAAACAGTACGATCTTAAAATACCCACCCCTGTCAAAAGCCTTGGACATGTCTAGTGTGATTGCTCGGGATTCTCCATATTTCTCTATAGCTCCATACGTTGAAACACAGGCCAGGAGATCCCCGATTAATCTATGCTTACGAAAATTGTATTGATGATCGCTCATGATATTAACAGTCTCAAACTTTGTTGGTTGAGGACTTTCTCTTTGATCTTGATAATGGCTGAGACTAAAGCAATCGGTATGGGTTGAATCAAAGCAAGTTTTTTAACTGCAAGAAGAGACCTCTTTTACATGATAGGGAGACGAATTTGCACAGCTAAACTGCGCATTTCTTCAATACGATTAGTGGTATTCCTTCAGGTCCAGCGACTTAATTGATGTCCAAGCATATGAGAAATTCTATTTCTGATTACGAATGAACTCAAAAATTAGTTTTGGAGAATATAAACGAAAAAGAATAGACAAAGTATCAACAGTCAAATAATCGCTAAGTCGACTAATCGGGGATCCGACTGCCACCAAAAGGAGACTGTTGATGTCAATCATCAATTCAAAACTCCTGTAGGACGCAGAGAAATGGAGAGAGACTATGCAAATAGAAATCCACCACAAAAGAAGAACCATGATGCAAAATCCATCTTCATAATTGCATGGAATATGCGTTATCAGAATCTTCTCATATTATGGCTCAATTAGATACTGCTTATTGGTTAGATTTAAAAAGGCATGGGAAGTGAATATGTGAAAGAGCAAACGCTGAATCGTGGTACTGAACACACTGTTTATACTACCAGTAATAGTTTACCTTCAGTATCTGAAGAAGATAGCTTGGTTATCGAAACGCTCATCAGACAATGTAATTTTTTACTCTTCAAATTATTTTTATTTGTTTTGTTTATGGTTAGACAAGAGGTCTAAATTAGAGTGAAGATACGAGGATGTATTGATATCTAGTTAGCCTAGACCAGTTCCGTGCATAAACAACGGACAATAAATTATTAGAAGTGTCAGTGTGAAATTTGACGTCAAAAAAGTAAACCAGAGTTACGCAAAAGATTAAAAGAAAAAAGATGTCCACCGAAATTGTGTAAATCGAAAAAATGGAGTATAGGGCCATCATCAAGTACCTGTATTTAAAAGTGTTAAAAGGTAAGCAGATTTACCAAGATATGTTTAATACCCTTGGTGATCAATGTCCGTCGTATGCGAAAGTGAAAAATTGGACTGCGAACTTCAAAAAGTTGAATTTTTCATTGAGGATGACGACCGATCCCCAGCCAGTCCCCGAAAATATCGATGCAATTCATGACATGATTTTATCAGACTGTCGAATTGGGCTAAAACGGATATCTGAAGCACTGAATATTTCATACGAACGCGTTCATCATATAGTTCACGTCAATTTGGAAATGAGAAAAATTGCTGATTAGGTTGGGACTGTTGTTGCAAAATGAATCCCAAAATGTTTGAATGTTGACCAAAAGCGTGCAAGGGTGGAAGCATCGCGTTCGAACTGTGCTCGATTTGAAAACGATGTAGACTTCTTAAACCGAATTGTTACTATGGATGAGACTTGGGTACATTTCTACGATCCAGAAACAAAGCAACAATCGATGGAATGGCGACACTCTGATTCTCCAAGACCTAAGAAGTTTCGTGTCCAAAAATCTGCTGGAAGAGTTCTTGCTTCAGTTTTGTGTGATTGCCATGAAGTAATCATGATTGATTTTTTGGATAAGGGTTTGGAGAAGAACTGGAGATTACTATTAGACATTTACTGACCACTCTACGGGAAAAGATGCGGAAAGCTATCCAAAGTTGTTTTGTTTTTGCACGACAACGCCCCTGCTCACAAATCTCATGTTGCCATGCAAAAAATTTGTGATATAGGGTTTGAATTACTAAAACACCCTCCGTATTCACCAGATTTGGCTCCGTCCGTCTATCATCTCTTCCCTCAACTGATAAAAAGTTTAAAAGGTCGTAAATTTCCTTCCAACGAGGAGATAATAAAAGCTGTGAAGGTCTGGTTTGCAGAGCAAGAAGAAACATTTTTTTTAAATGTCTAGAGACGTTGCAGATTCGCTGTAATAAATGTATCCAATTAAGAGAAGAATGTGTTGAGTAATTTGACAGACATAGTTGTTTCTAGACAAATTTTTGACCTTCACTTTTGAAAAACTTGAAGTGTTGTTTGTAATATTTCGTTTTAACAGTGCTCAGCACGTTTAGGTACTAGGTGGCGCTGGAATGATAACTGCACCCGGGCGCTAAATGAGCTAGAGACGCCTCTGAAAGCGACTTTCCTTTATCCCTTTGTATAATCATTATACGCGATTTTTTAGAGAATCTTATCATTTAATCCTCATATGAACAGGATTTAATAATAATGAAAAAGAATTTATTCATTCAACAAGAGTATTTCGACTCACGTTTCATTGTTTTATCGCCTATTAAAAATTATTTCTTTAGTAGTTCACTTAGTATAGAAATTAGTATATCTTTGAGTATTTTATTTTGTACTTCAATCGATATGGGATGATCTGATTAACCAAAAAGTATTTATTCTAAATGATATAGATTAAACCGAATTAGATACTATCAAAATGAAGGTCGTTATAGGAACCATCTTATTATGTGTATGTAAGTAAACGTCTTATTTTTTAGACCATATTTTAACAATTTTTTTCGAATTTATCTTCTAATTAAACATGATTATAGTTTTTTTTGACATTTTATTCCCTATACATACAAACCTGATGGTTCCGCTATCAAAATCATCTACTGCATTAAGTTTCATACCAATAACGAATTATTCACGAATTTTTTCGTTTTTAGATGCTTCAGCTAAATCATACAAAGATGAAAACATTGTTGTAGAAACAATTCCTGGAGGTTTGAGCGGTACCGGTACCACTACCCGTTACTGGGATTGCTGTAAACCAACTTGTGCTTGGCCAGGAAACGTTAATTATCAAACTCCCGTCAAATCGTGCAAAAATAACGGTGTCGATGCCCAAGATCCCGAAATTCAATCTGGATGTGTTGAAAATGGAGCTGCTTACGTTTGCAATGATCAATCTCAGCATGCTATCAATAGTTCCTTGGCGCTTGGTGAGTTTGTCCCATATGATGCGTTCTAATCTTACTTAAAAGTAAAAAAAAACACACAAAAACAACAACTATTTTATGAAGGTATTCTTGGAACCAGATAATCTGAGTAATCCAGTTAAAACAGGTTTAGAAACCTGACCGATTGAGGAAAATTGGACAGAAAGTTGTATAGAAGTTTTCACGATCTAATAACTTGCCTCCAGTTAATATACAGAGTGCTCCGGGTCTTAATGAAAAAAATTTGGGACTGTAGATGACCTGAAAATAATGTTGTGAATCATAAGACCTCTCGTTTCTGAGTTAAAGGCTCTTAAAATTGCGAAATCGTTGCTTATATTTGAGTATATTTTCTAAATTATACATTCGAATATTACGAATTTTTAATCGATGATTACTTTTACAGAGACAATCCATACAATCTAAAGATAACAAAAATAAATTTTTCAATCGATTTTTTAACAAAAAGGTAGTTGTTTAACTCGATAAAAGTTATGGTTTACGAGATATGTAGATTTTTACATCGTTGATAATGACATGAAAACCGTTCGCTATAAAGAGACATTCTGAAGAAAATTATCATAAATTGTAATTAGTTACTGAAAATACTACCTGAAGATATTAAAACACATTCAAACATTTCTAATTAAACTTGGAATGCAGAAAGATTTAGTTGATTAGCCTTCAACTTATCAAATAAAATAAAAACCAAATGTTCGAAGTAGGCAATCGTCGGTTTCTAGTTAAACAACTAGTTGATAATACATTTGTTGGAAAAGTACTGTTTTCTGAAGACGCTTGTTTCACACGAGACGGTTTTATTATTTCCCATAATTTACATTTATAAGCGGATGAAAATCCTCACGGTACAATTCAAACAAAGAATCAACATCGATTTTGTATTAATGGCCAGAACTAATCAATAATAATTTACAGCGATACATAAAATTTCTCCAAAATGGTTTCCCGCCCAAGTTATGTGATATCCCTCTAAACATTATTTTCCTGAAACGCGGATTGATCGGGGAAGTCCAACCACGTTCCCCTGAATTAAATATATTGAATCCATTTTTTGGGAGAGATCCCAAAAGCTTGGTAAATACAACGAAGGAAATAAATGATTTTCTTTATGTAAGTCACACGAGTTTTTACAGTATGCAGCTCAATTAAAAACGTTTAATTGTATTTCAATACCTCCCTTCTGTAGTTTCAATGAATAATTACAATTTATGATAATTTTTTTCAGAATGTTTCTTTAGAGCGAACGGGTTCTTTGGAATGTACAACGTTCTAAAAATCTACATATCTCGTAAACCATAAATTTGATCGAGTTAATCAAAAAGTATCAGTTTGTTAAATAACCGATTGTAAAATTCATTTTTCATCTTTAGATTGTACAGGTTGTCCCTAGCTTGTGATAGTACTGTAGAATTATCAAACACAAAAATTCATTATGTTCGAATCGAATATACTTAAATATAAACTTTCCTTGTATTTATCGGATTATATGTGATCCCAACGCCTGTATCAGTTCACTTCGCGAGCCATGAAACAGTATGTATTGAAATCAAATGAATTTTCCTTTAGCTCTGTACAATGTTCTCTCAATAAATAGCAATAAATTTATGTCTTTTGGGTTTTATCAAATTTTATAAAGGTTTCGGTTGTAAAGGTACTTTTAAAGATTGTTAAAAATACTATATACTTCTCGGCATAATAATAGAATTACTGATAAGAAAATTATTGTCGCTATTATACGAGGATTGCCAAAAAGTTTTGAGATTAAGATCAACATACTTTTGCATGTATTTGAACCAATTTTCGAAGCAGTTCTCCATTCCGATTGAGGTACCTCCAAAACGTCTAATTCTTCGTTCGCGTTGTCTTAGTGGAAAATGATTTGTCTTCTGCGATTGGTTTCCCTAATTTTCTCCGACACTTTTGGCAAATAAATGCTGGTGTACCATTCAGAATTGACCATTCGACGTGGCGACACGTCCAGTTATTCCGTAAAAACAGACGACCATTTGCTTCCAAATGCTTCGCGCGCGAACAACTTCAGTTGAATCTGGCTCGTCTTGAAAGACCCATACAGTCGATTATTATTTAGTTTTGGGAGCAAATAATAGATCCATGAATCGTCGCCTATCATAGGCGATTGAAATTGTTCATCATTTCTTTCCACCAATCGACGCGAACTTTTTTTTAACGATTGTCAAATTATGCGGACAAATATTTTTAACAGCCAAATATCCATGCAATATTGAATGTATTCGAGTAGAACTAATGGCCAAATATGTTTAAATCTCACGATATATCACTTTCAATATCAATTGACGCACAACGTCGATGTTTTCTGTTACAACAACCGATTTTGGACGACTAAATTCTTCCTGAAGTAATATAGTAAATCGTTCGCGGTAAATCAGCATCCTGAATAGGTTCGTAATCAGTCATGCGTATTCTAAATTGGTTACCAACTCATTCGGAATCAATTCTGAACTGAGCTTTGCCTTTATATGACGTTACCTAACTAATTCGTTTGGTTGTAGGTTTCGTAGCAGCTAAATTCATCAATACAAATAGAAATATGTGTTGTTCTTGTGTGAAATTCACGTTCACTCCTCAAGAGCTCGCTGGGAAACAGATGATTCTACAGGTTACCAATACAGGAAATGATGATCCCGACGCACAACATAACGAATTCGACATTGCTATGCCGGGTAGTGGAGTCGGGTAAGTTTTTTTAATATCAATATTCTTAATTTAAGAATTGAGTGTAGAGGTAAAAAGAGCCGTCTTGAATGGAGGAAAGCGTAAAAAGTGCCCATCTGTAAACAGAGCTTACATGGGGGCTTCAAGGTCTAACCTAACCTAACCAAATTCATCTGTTTGTTTTTATATGTATCATTGCTTAGTCGTTTTTACTTAGACTGGAGTCTTCTTAGTCACTTGACCGCCGTTTTCCCCTCCTTTCCTAGCCTAGCCAGCACCATCACAAACTCTTCCAAATAGCCGTTTTTTGTCTCAAAATAGACGTTTACGTATGCAACAGTGGAACTTTAAGGTTAGGAAACAGGAAAAATGTCCTTGTGAGCCAGACCTGGTGAATACATTGGGTGATCAAGCAATTCGAAACTCAAATCGCGAATTTTAGCTATGTCTATCACCGAAATGTGAAAAGGTGCAAGGTCCTGTTGGAAAAGGACTCGATTTCTTCAAATTTAGTCTCTTTTTTGCAATTTCTTTCTTTACCTGTCCTAGCAGTGCTGTTTACTTTTCTGGCGGATGAAAACCAATGAGCTCTTAACAATCTACCGTCTTCTTTTGAATTCAGGAGTGTAATTGTGGATCCAGGTTTCCTCTAGAGTTATAAATCGACAAAAAAACCACGTAATTTTGCTTAAGTTACGTCAATAGTCCAGGGAAATGTTCATTCGAATGCACTTTTGGTCCAAAGTGAACGCATGCATGATTCTTCAGTCAGTATAAGGCAAACGCTATTTTCTAATAGCCTCTTCTACATCTTTACTAAGCTTTTTCAATTATATCACTGGTTGTCACTGTTTTTGCCCAACCCGAACACTCAGTCGTCAGTAATGCTGATACGGTCACGTTTGAATTCAGCTGCCCAAATTTACGGATGAAAATGATGGTGCAGTCTCTTTTATTATTTTTTCATTTGCCTAGATTGAGAATAGAAACTTTTCAACCACCTTTCGTATAATTATTATATAGAATTTTTTGTTAATTTTCAGATACTACACGCAAGGGTGTTCCTCCCAATGGAACGTTGACGTATCAAATTGGGGCGATCAATATGGCGGAGTACACAGTGAGTCAGAATGTTATAATCTTCCTCAAGCCCTTTGGGAAGGATGTAAATTTAGATTCGAATGGATGTTGGGCTATTCTAATCCTGACGTTGTATTTGAAGAAGTACAGTGCCCTCAACAATTACTCGATATTAGTGGCTGTCATCCCCTCTAAGAACATAATTTGTAAATAAATCGTACTTTTGATAGGTGTGTTTATTGATTTATACAGTGTTTCTATATTCGTCCGACAACGCTCTACCACAGATAAATCTCAATAAATGGTTCATGTTGATATAGGAATATGAACCCTTACAGGGCCTAGTTGCTGAGATATAAGAATATAGTTCAAAATTTCAAATCAAAAATTTGCCATAAATCAAACGCTCGTCAATGCGCGTTGCTAGATGAGGTAGTAGGGATTAGGGATCAAGCAGGTATATTTGATTACTATTGTCAGTTCTATTGTGTCTGTTAGATAGTGACGAGCACTTCGTGGGTATCTAATTTCATTGTTTTTACTGGATACCGAGATAGAATATATTTTATTCTGGGGTACAGAAGTTAGTACTTTGATTATTAACGATAGTAATTCACCAAGCGCATGCTACCCTCTTTGTCATCCGAATATTTTGCTCCAGTGGCATAAAAAATAGGGGAATAAAAGCGACAACTAACCCTGACAGCGCGCAACTGATTTAATTTTTCCAAAGTTTGTTTATATCAAAATATCTTTTTTGGCTAAAGCCATTCGTAATTAAAAATTTTTGCATGTACAATATAATGTAGTGAATATAACCTTGAAAAAGTTTACTCTGATGCCTATGTAGCGCCACCCTTAACACATTTCGAGACGGACACTTTTCTTATAACATAGCTGGCGAGTTGTCAAGATGTCGAACTTGTCATCTCACATAGCGCTAGTAAAAATAATAGCTTCACATCATGTTAAGAGATGGCGCCAGATACCTCAGTCCCATATGTAACACGTAATATTTAACAATTTTTGAGTAAATAAACAATTATAAAAATATTTTGAGGTTTTATTATAAAAAACAACTTCAGCACAAAAAAAACGGCAGAAATTTTCATTTGTGTTCATTAATTCATCGATGTGTCACTGGAGAAAGAAAATTAAATTCGATTATCATTTAAAAAATAAAATATTTTCTTCCAAAACTAGAATCATGTCAGGTGGTAAAAACCAAAAATGTTTTCAAACATAGAAAAAAAATAAGAATTTAATCGTATTTATATCGAAAAATGGACATTGAGGAAGCTGAAATGTTATATCTATTGCACTTTAGCTGCGGTGTTTCTATTTGCAGCTGATAAAGGGGTGATGTTTGTAACATCTGGAAGGTGTTTTACTAAACCCATGGTCGGATTATTATTATTATTCGATTTCCCCCGACCACCGCGTCGACTTCGTCCTTTCTTCATTCCAGTTTTTTGCGATGTATTATCTCGTTTGTCGACCGTTTCTTCCGTCCCATTTTCCATCATATCTTGATCAACGCCCTAAAAACACACAATACTAAATTATCGATCAGCTCATCTAATTTAACAACACATCATGAATGCTGCGTGACATGGATCACCACAACGTGCAATGTAATGCAAAATATGTTAATCAAAAGCTCAGTTAATTGTATCAAGCAAGATCTTGCACTTGCCACTTCATAGATTTAGTACCATTTTCATTGTGTGCAATTCTTATTCTTGAATTAACAACAAGCAACTCAAGGTCGAGGTACTCTCGACTCTATGGACACCTGAAGATACACATTCTCTCACACTGTGAGACATTATAGAGAAATATGAATTTTGGCAGGCGGGAGTAATGATGCAGTATTAAGAGCCTTGAACAAGGTCAAATAACGTGTGATATTCATTATACAATACTATGGTCTTGCATAAAATAGCATGCTACTATGCCCTAACAAGGAAACCATCATAACGGTGCTTGACATAGGTCAACACAACCTGCAATGTAATGCAAGACGCAATATATCTTGATCAAAAGCATATGTAGAAGAAGCTCAGCTGATTAATTTAAGCAAGATCTTGTACTTGCAACTTTATGGGTTTGGTACCATTTTATTGAGTGCAATAAATGATTCAAAGAAGAAATCTAGTTAACTTTGTATTAACAATTAATAATTTTTTTCGTTCTCTGTGGTTAATTGAAACTTTTTGTTGTTGGTACTTATTCACTTCGGATTTAATTTTGGTGGGTTGGCAGCCAACCAGAGAAAAAAAAGAATTTCGTGGTCAGCGTGAGATATGAAGCTATAACAATAGTCTTACACAAGGTCGAACATCGCACAATGTTGATTTTATGCAATACTTTGGCGTTGCATAAAACTGCAATGAACGTTGTCTTGCAAAATCTTGCACTTGCAACTTTATCGGTGTGGTACTATTTTATTGTTTCAAATTAATGATTCAAATTCGAAATCTAGTTAATTTTAGATTAACAACCACCCAAAGTCAGTCATATCAGCTGATCGATCCAAAAACTTTTGTCAAATAGACTTTTTCGTTTTTTGTGGTAAATCTAAACTTTTTGTTGGTTTTTAAATTTTGTTATTAGTATTTATTCACTTCACTTATAATTTTTGAGTATTTGTAGCTGCACAAAAGGAAAAAATATTAACTTTGAACATCAGGAGCAATAATAATATGTAGATCCTTGCACAAGATCGAACAACGTGCACTGTTCATCATATGTAATTTTATAACATTGTATAAAATTGCACTGAACTCAACGATACGAATTCCAGAGATGATTATGCAGGGAAAGATAGGGGTGAAGAGATGTGTAGAACGACGAAGAATATCCTGGCTGCGAAACATGAGGGAGTGATGGACATGATGGTCGCCAGCTTTCATCCGAAGATAGCACTTTAAAAAGAAGAAGAAGCACTAAACGACGTCTTGCACCATACCATGTCTTTAAAAAGGTAACCATCAGAAAAGTGCTTGACATGAATCAATACAACCTGCAATGTAATGCAAGACACTATATATTTTGGGTAAAAGCATACATAGATGACAATTAACTTATTAATTCTAGTAAGATCTTGCAATTGCAACTTTATCGGTTTGGTACCATTTTTAATGTATCCAATTTTTAATCCAAAGATGAAATCTAGTTAATTATTTAATTAACAACCAAAAGTTTGGTAAAAAAATTTTTTGGGTTTTTTGTGGTTAATTGAAACTTTTTGTTGGCTTCTAATTTTTGTTGTTGATTCTTATACACTTATACAGATTCAATTTTGGTAGGTTGGCAGCCACCCAGAATAAAAGAACAATTTTGTAGTCAGCGTGACATATCGCGCAATAATAATCTTACACAAGGCCGAACAGCGTACATAAAATAACAAAGATAAGTGATACACATAAGAAACATATAAATGATGAAATCAAGTGAGTAACTGGAATATTCACATATATATAACGAATTTTTCAACATGTACCTCTTGAATGTTTTCATTCTTGCCATGATTTTTTTCATGTTTATTTTGATGGCCACTTCCGTAACGTTGCTGTTTACTTTGTTTCAATCTATTTCCTTGATGGGTAGGTGTAGAATGAGATAAAATTCTTATTACGTTACCAACTGCTTTGGTACGTCCCTAAAAAAAATTGATAACATTTTACAAATTATTGCATAATAATAGTATTTAAAAATATATAATTTCAATACCTAGATGAATAACATTAGTGTTCAGGAGGTACTCATTATAGCTAAACTCCTATTCGAGCGTCTTATAAACAAAAACAATTTCAATTGAAAGATTCGTGGTAACAAACTATCAGAAATGTGATTCTCTATTCATTCTGTCAAACTATTATCATAGTACTGAGTTTCCATATTATCAAGTCAAAGCTGACATGGATATGAGAAAATTTGATGAAATAGTCTTTCTTTAGTCTGCATTCCTGATCAGACAAAAATCTTATATTGGTCTAGAGGATTTCTGTTGGTAATAGAAGAAAGAGTGTTAGAAGATGGAGGAAACTGAAAGATAATCACTCAAGTGTTGCCTCCCAGGCTGGATCAGTCCAAAAAGTTTGATAGCACTAGAATCGTTACGTATTTAGATAAAAGCAAAAACAAGATAAACTTCCTCACTAATCTAACAGAAGTTAACGCGTGTAT